>NC_053497.1:79327866-79485366 GCF_905171775.1 Rana temporaria | reverse complement strand
AATTAAAAATGTGATCAGCAGAGGCCTTGAAAATGTAGACACATGGGATGGGGGTTTGGGCTGTTGGTTGCACCCTTTTTAAGCTATTCTGTCTATGGGGTACCACAATGTTATTTTGGTATCCAAATGCTTTTGGACACCTCACAAAATAGAGATGTGAACAATGCTGTACCTCATTGACAAGTTTTTGAATGGTGTATTCAGATAAGGCTAAGTATTGTTCAAGTGTTGGTTGTACAGAGGTCATTAGGAAGTGTCTTTTATGTCAGCCATTGTCAGGGGCATGAGATTTACACATGAAAGAGTGCCTAGATGAAAACTGTCATTTGTAAGCATTGTTTAATTTTATATATTTAAAATATTTACTGCAATGTGAACAATGGCTCTGCATCTAGCAAATCAATGTTTGGTACAAGCAATGCGGCCGAGCTGCCAATCATTGTTGAAACAAGAGAGACTGTGTTTGTAATTAGATATAGGTAATAAATTTGAAGACACATATTAGATCAAGGTCAACGCTGATCCTTTGGAATATTTATTTTTCTGTGGTTTATGTTTTTGGAATCTAGACTCAAAAAGAAATCTAATTTAGGAAAAATTACAATGGACCTCCTACAAAGCAAGGAATCTATAGAGGCCTTACTTCAAAAATACCAGGACACGCCCATCCTGTGGAATTCAAAACACTCTTTATATTGCAATAAAGAGGTACGAGCGGCAGCACTAGAAGAGCTAGCAAATTATATGCAAACTTGGGTGCCAGGATGCACTGCCAACATGGTGAAGGATAAACTTGCCAACCTCAGAAGCACATACAGGAGAGCATACAAAGCTAATAAAATCAAAAAATCGGGAGCAGCAGCAAGACAAGCAAAGGAACCCAAACTGTGGTATTATAAACAGATGGCTTTTTTGCGGGACGAAATGGAAGGCAGAAAAACGATGTCCAGTCTTTCTTCCAACCTTTCCTCCATGCTACCTTCCAGCGGACCTTCCCCAGATGACCACAGCCCTGCAGAGTCGGAGGAAGAGGGCCTGGCTGACAGAGATGCAGATCTGCCACCCTTCGATGAGGAGGTATAGTAGTTTCCTCTATATTTATGGCGTAAAGAATTCTTGGTGGATTAATGATTAGATATTGTAAAAAAAAAACCAAGCTGGGAAAAAGCAAACAAAAAGGTGTACAGACAAATAGGTGTCAGGGATGACAACTGCAGGGGTCAGAAGTAGAGTGTATTCAAGTAATAATGAACAGAAAATACTAAACGAAAAACATGAAAATGAGTGTGGTTTTATTTAGCGAAATTGTAATAAAATTCCTTTTTTTTCCACACAGGAAGAAGAGATCAGCCAGGAGGTGGCAGATCCTCAGGTGTCTGTCAGCCAGGAGGAGGCCGGGGTCAGTGGCAGCCAGGAGGAGGCCGGGGTCAGTGGCAGCCAGGAGGAGGCCGGGGTCAGTGGCAGCCAGGAGGAGGCTGGGCCCAGTGGCCTGCAGCAGGTCCCCCCGCCCAGGACAACCACCACCAGCCAGTCTTCTCCCCCCCAGGTGAGGCCATCAGGCCGAAGGAGGCAGTTGAGGCCTGTGGAGGAGGCAAGCCTCCGCATGATCCAGGAGGCAAGCGCCATCATGAGGGCCCCCCTCAACCCCACAGAGGCCTTCAGTGCCTCATTGGCCCATGATTTAAATGAAGGGGAGGAGGACCAGAGAAGACTGGCAAAGGCCCTGATGAACCAGGTCCTTTGGTGGATGCAGAGGGGCCTGCTGACCCCAGACACTGGGCTATGTGACCCGGCCCGGCTTGCGGAACACCATCCTCCTGCTGCCACATCAACCCCACCTGCAAGACCCCGTGTTCGATCCGCTGGAAGGCTGCCTGGAGGGAAGGCTGGAAAGAGGAGGAAACGTTGATTTTCTGCCTTCCATTTCCTTCCACATAAAGGACATCTTGTTTGTACTACCACAGTTTGGGTTCCTTTGTTTGTGTGCTGCTGCTTCATATTTTTGTGTTTGGCTCCTGAGGCTTGGAAGTTTATCCTTCACCATGTTGGAAATGCAAGTTTGCATATAGTTTGCTATCTATTCTAGTGCTGCCGTTCTTTTTATTTTTTGTGATGACATTTGCCTGAATAAAAGGCTTTTTGCTTTCATTTGAAAACATGTCTATTGTTTGATATACTGTGGGGATTATTAGGCAGCAAACCTTTAATAAATATACAATGGGTAATTTACAAAGGACACACTCCTTGGGGGGGGGGGGGGACATTTGGTGTGCCAACATGGTTTAATATTCTCTAATGAAACACCAAAAAAAAAAAAAAAAATGAAAAAAACATGTAAAAAAAAATAGTTTAACTGGTGACATAACTAGAAACAAAAAAAAAAAAAAAAAAAATGCACATTCCTTTACAAAAATGACTACTCTAAATTATGGAGGACCACCAACCAAAACACACGTCTGGCATAGAATACATTATTAAAGGATTACATCACAAGCAAGAAATGTGACATTTCAGTATGGGACAACTCTAATGAAATTGCATCAGCAAGAGAACGGGGTTATTCTAGCAAGAGAAGAATTAAGAAAACGAGGCTTTAAAATGTGGTTTAGTGCGCCTTTTTAAGACATTGTTCTCTTGCTAGAATAAAAGGTTTCTAATGACGAATGTGCCATATCCCAAAGAAACGCGAGTTTTACCTGAACGAGCGCTCCCGTCTCCTCATTTGGACTGAGCATGCGCGGGGTTTTTGTACGCTGCTTTTGTGTACAGACGAGCGAACATGTCTGACGGACACGATTCCAGCAGACTGTTTTAAAGCAAGACCAGGAAACAGTTGTTCGTTGGAAAACGGTCTGGCCGACGATTGTTTGCTGGAATTCTGTACGTTACTGCCTACACACGAACGAACATGTCCGCTGAAACTGGTCCGCGGACCAGTTTCAGCAGACATGTTTGGTCGTGAGTACGAGGCCTGAGACTCGCTGGATCACAGATCGGAGTAAGGGGTTGATCCCGACTCCTTACCACATGATCAGCTGTCAGCCAATGACAGCTGATCATGTTATGTAAACAGAGCCGGTAATCTGCTATTTTTTCTCCTCACGCTGATAGCGTGAGGAGGAAAAAAAAGGCGATCACCGGCAGAAGACAGCGAGACATCGGTCCCGATCAGGGAGAGCTGCAGACAGCTCATCTGTGTAAATGTGTGCCACCTGTCAGTGCCACCTACCAGTGCCCACCAGCGCTGCCTATCAATGCCCACAGTGCCATCTATCAGTGCCCACAGTGACACCTATCAGTGCCTATCAGTGCCCACAGTGCAACATCTAATCAGTGCCTAAGTGCTGCCCATCATTGTCACCTACCAGTGCCCGTCATTGTCACCTACCAGTGCCTGTCAGTGCCACCTATCAGTGCCCATTAGTGACATCTATCTGTGCCCATCAGTGCCACCCATCAGTGCCGCCCATCAGTCCCGCCTTATCTGTCCCCATCAGTGCCGCTTTATCTGTGCCTATCAGTGCCCACCAGTGCAGCCTATCAGTGCCCATCAATGCTGCCTCATCAGCGCATATCAATGAAGGTGAAAAATTACCTGTTTGCAAAAAAAATTAACAAAATATAAAAACATGATTTTTCTTTTTTCAAAATTCTACATATTTTTTTGTTTGCTTAGCAAAAAATAAAAACTCCAGAGGTGATCAAATACCACCAAAAGAAGGCTCTATTTGTGGGGAAAAAATAATAAGAATTTCATTTGGGTACAGCGTTGTATGACCGCGCAATTGTCATTCAAAATTCATCAGCACTGAAAGCTGAAAATTAGTCTGGGCAGGAGGGGGGTTTAAGTGCCCAGTAAGCAAGTGGTTAATAGTACAGAGGGGTTTTAGGAGTAGGTACCTACCGAACCCCTTAACTCCTTGGCTAGAAACTGGATTCATGATATCATCTGTCTAGAGGTCAACTATTCTTTGCTGACAGATGTTAAACAGTTAATTTTAAGTCAGTCCCTGACATTTGTGATCTGTTGTACATTAATCTAGGAAAGATATTAAATTGCCATGACCAAAAAAAACGTATTCTTAAAAAAAAAAAAGTCATGACCTATTAGTGTGCCTTTAGCTTTATACAAACCAATTTTGCTGGCTAAGAATGTTTATGTGAGTGCTGCATACAGGTCAAGTGAATTGGAGAAAATCAGAAAACCATTCAAAATCACTAACTGCATTTCAAATGCCCCCTAATCTACGTGAACATTTTCTCTGCAAAGAGAACATTCAGGAGGAAATTCATAGCTTAGTGAATGACGTAAATTTAATGTTTTTCTGATGTTCTCCAATTCAATCATGTGCAAGCAAAAAGCCTGTCTTAATTTAAAAAAAAAAAAGTCTTTGTGCATGATTTTGTATTCTTTGCAAAAGTATTGTTTTACTTGTGACAGCATTTATTGGGAAGTAAAGTTTCTAAGTAAATGAGCTAGGTACAGTCCAAATATTTGCTGTATACTGTATTTTATTTAACCACTTCCATACCAGGCACTTACGCACCTTCCTGCCCAAGCCAATTTTCAGCTTTCAGCACTGTCACACTTTGAATGGCAATTGCGCGGTCATGCTACACTGTACCCAAACAAAATTGGCGTCCTTTTTTTCCCACAAATGAAGCTTTCTTTTGGTGGTATTTGATCCCCTCTGCGTTTTTATTTAAAAAGACTGAAAATTTTGAAAAAAATTACATTTTTATTTTTTTCTGTTCATTTTTTTGTAAATAATTTTTTCTCTTTCAATTACGGGCACTGATATGGCGGCACTGATGGACATCGCTGAGGTAGTACTAATGGGCACAGATGAGGTGGCACTGATTGGCGGCACTGGTATGTGGCACTGATGGGCACTCATAGGCGGCACTGATGGGCACACATAGGCGGTACTGATGGGCACACATAGGCGGCACTGATGGGCACTCATGGGCGGCACTGGGCACTCATAGGCGGCACAGATGGGCACCACTTATGGGTGGCACTGATGGATACATATGGGTGGCACAGATGGGCACTGATAGGTGGGCACTGGGCATGGATGGGCACTGTGGGGTGGCACTGATGGACACTGTGGGGTGGCACTGATGGACACTGGGGTGGCACTGATGGACACTGTGGGGCAGCACTGATTTTCCCCGGTTGCCAGTCAGTGCCCATTTGTGGGCACTGATTGGCATCTTTTTTTATTTTTTTAAATGCTCTTTTTTTTAGACTGTTTATTTTTTTGCAGGCTTTTTTTTTTTTTGCCCACCCTGGTGGTCCAGGGTGGGCATCCCTGGTGGTCCAGTGTGGCGTTCAGAGGGGGGGCTGCGCTGATAAACAATCAGCGCGAACCCCCCCTGTCAGGAGAGCCGCCGATCGACTCTCCTCTACTCGCGTCTGTCAGACGCGAGTGAGGAAGAGCCATCAACGGCTCTTCCTGTTTACATCGTGATCAGCCGTCATTGGACACGGCTGATCACGTGGTAAAGAGTCTCCGCCGGAGGCTCTTTACTGAGATCGGAGATGCAGGGTGTCAGATTGACACCCCGCATCACCGATCGCCGCGCTGCGCGCCCCCACGGGCGCACGCGGCATGAAATCCTGCAGGACGTTCTGGAACGTCCTGTCAGGATTTCAGAACCACTTCCCGGACGTAAATCGGCTATAGGCCGGGCGGGAAGTGGTTAATATGTTTCATTTTCTACACATGTGTACCTATGTGTTCTGTTTCAAACATTAAATGACTTACTGTTGTCCACAGACATTATAGTACCTGAATTCTATCCCCTTGTCATGTGAAAAGGGCGCCTCTTTCTTTTACAGAGAAAACAAGAATAATTTTACCATTCTGTGAGAATTAAATTACTTTGTAAAAACTCGGCTTTAGGAAAAAAAAAAAAGAAAAAACATTTAAAACATTATAGCTAAACTGACAAACATGTCATCTCCACAAGAACATTGTACACAACATATTCAGGTTTATGGTTACAGTAAAACCTAGCATTAATATCCACAGTGTGGTATAAAGTTTGATGATATCACAAAAAGCTGAGCAATTTTTAATATAGTAAGACAATAAATGAACCATCTGTCTGCAAATGTAAACCAATAATCTTAATGATTGTAAAAAAGCTAATAACTGTTACTATTATTGCATTGAAGGATGACTGCAGGACTATTAACTAATGTATTTTTTCTGAAGATCCTCTTGGGGGAGCTGTATGACTTTATATGGAAAATGAAGCTCTGCATTGTGGAATATTACAGCTATTTGAACTAAAATGGATGAAATTATATATATTTTTTCCAACAGGTCCAATATTAATTGCTGTATTGGACCATGTTCCTCTTAAGAACAGCATTAAAGTGTCTGTTCTGCTTTGCTATGACCTGCTTACAAAAAAAAAAAAAAAATACAATAATTGTGTCAAGTTTAAAGGTGTTATAGCTAAATTTAAAGTACTGAAGAAAGTGGAAAAAAGTTGCCATAAACTGCTATATACCAGTATGCTTAACACTTGTTAAGTGGTATTTAATAACAAGCAGCTTTTAAGCTGCGGTGTGCATGAGCCCAAACTGTTTTGGCATGGTCTTTGTAAGTGAATGGAAAAATATATATATTTTTAAAGATGTGGCCCTCTCAATTTAATGTAAAAAAAATACAGTTTAACCTTATATAACTTATGGGTCTATAACTAAATGAAGTACATATAGCAGGGACATAACAATATAATCCCCATAGCAACTGTTGAATAACTCACCTAAATCTGTCCAAACCAGAGTCTCTAATAGACTATGACAAAGTTTGAAACACAAAATCATAAATTATAATATAATAAATAATAACAAATAATAATTTAATAATAACAATAGTTTTTATTCAATAAATTTTAACAAATAATATATTCAGATACTCTGATTTTTTGGGGGGTCAAACAGGGGTGCAAAATGATAATTCAATAAATGTCTCGGGTGTGGAAATCCTTAAAGCACGGTATGGCGCAAAGTCCAACATCACAGTCGAGACAACAGTAGCGCGTTTCTTTGCGAATTTTCCTTCCGCTGGCGTCGCGTTTGGAGCAGCAAATCACACACATCCGTGTGGGTGCTGCTTTTTTTGGAGTGGGTGGTACATGTTCCAAAAAATGACGACCAGTTAGTCGCTCTGGATTTACAACCCCAGAAGCCCGTCGTCCAGAATGGTTTACCGCCGTTGGTGTTTGGTTTTTGAGGAAAATTTGTTCAGCCACCTTCCACATAAAGTCCGCATGGACGATAGACCTGACATTTTTTTTTTTGAGCAGGATGAAAGAGTTCCAAAGACATTGCTCCAAAAGATGTCGGAAAATCTTTTTATAATATTTTTTTTGCTGCTTTCTCATTGCAGGGTAAAAAGTCATGGCCTGGTCAGCCCTGTCCACACCTCCCATCGTGTGGTTGTAGTCCAACACCACCTGTGGCTTTAGAACGTCTTTTCCACCTTTGGTATGGACCATGGCGGTCGAGGTGTTGTGGACCGTGCTCAAAAGGGAAACGTCCTTTTTGTCCCGCCACTTCAGAGCCAACATTTTCCCCTTTTGCCATGCAGCTACTTGTCCTTTCCCGAGCTTTTTGTTTGGAAATCCTGACGGCATGTCACGCCGGTTAGGCCTCACAGTCCCATAAGCGTCTGTCCTATTCAGAAGTAGGAACTCGTATAGTTCTGGGGACGTATAGAAATTGTCCGTAGTGATACAGTAGCCCTGGTTGAGCAAGGGCTCTATCAATGAAAGCACTGACGCGGTTGCCATCCCAAAATCACTGAATCTCGGGGAGAATTTGGTCCCTTTGCCAGTATAAAGTACTGAGTTCCAAATATGTCCCGAGCTGGACTCACATAACATAAAGGATTTTATCCCAAAGCGAGCGCGCTTAGACGCAATTAATTGAATCCAGCTTAGGCGACCTTTGTAGGCCATGAGACTTTCGTCTATTGTAATGTCCCTCTCAGGTATGTAGGTCCGCTGGAAATTCTGCAGGACCATTTGGTAAATATCCCAATTTGTTTTAAGCTTTGGAGCTGGATGAGACCGTTCGTCAAATTCCTCATTATTTGCAAAGTGCAAATATTTCATTATAAGTGAAAACCGATATTCGGACATTACTGTTCCAAAAAAAGGTGTGGCCAATAATTTATTTGTGGTCCAGTACCACTTTTGGAGTGGTTTTCCCACCACTCCCTGCAAAATTAGGAGGCCAAGGAATTTCCATATATCCTTGCTGGTCACAGGCTCCCATTTTCTGCGTCTTGAAAATAACTGCTGGGTAGCAGATTGCTGTTCTTCATACCGATTGGTCTCCAAAACAATTTTGTCGATCACCTCATCGGTCAAAAATAGTCGGAGGTATTCTAAGGGATTGTCATCCTCTATGTCCACTTTTATTCCAGGTGATCCTGTGAACGGAAACCTAGGGGGCGCTACGTGCTCCGTAGCGCAATCAATTGCGCACCAGGTCCGCACGTCGCTGGGCACAGGTGCAGGATCGTCAACCACATCACTGTCGCTCAGCTCCTCCGCAATGGATTCGGCATCGCTGTCGCTGTTTGGCAGCAAGTCGCATAATAAGTTTGATGCAGAGGCGCGCTTTGCCATTATTGCTGTGCAATATACAGACACTGATACAGTAATTCTGCAGACAGGGCACTGGAAAGCACTGGGGGGGGGAATTAAAGTTCACTGTATTTTTTTTTTATTTTATCCATTGATATCAGTGTGTTTTTACTGTGTTTTACTTTGTTTTACTTTTTATACGTTTGAATTTCGCGCCGCCCCCCCTCCTTCCGCCCCCTGCGTCGCGACGCTCGCAGGGAAGGGAATCAGGGGAACACACAGCATCGAGCGGACATCCGCCCGCCGTGCACTGCGAGGATTCAACGCTGGATCGCGGAGAAAAGGTAAGAAAATCTTTTTTCTGCATCGAGCGAGGCAAGCCCGAGTGTGACTCAGGGTTACCATTCGCAGCCTGAAAATCTCACCCCGAGTCACACTCGGGAAGACCGCCAGGCAGGTTAAGGTGAAAAAACATCTGAGGATGCCGGCCCCCCCGAGCCCCCGTTTTACTTTCCTGACCCCTCGAAAGTCCCGCGCTCGGTTCCGAGATCCTCTTCGCTGCTCAGCCTGGCCACTGACTGGCTAGAGCGGATGGATTGAGAGCAGCGCAGCCATTGGCTGGCGCTGCTGTCAATCACATCCAGTGACGCCGCGTGCCGAGGGGCGGGGCCAAGTGATACAGTGAGTGGCTATGGCCGCTCGCTGTATCACGGGAGCGCGCCCGCAAGGACTCATCACCATGCGATCTCTCATGCATGACTGTGGTGAGTTCTTGCGGGAAGGACCAGAGACAGCCGCCGAGGGACCCCAGAAGACGTGGATCGGGGCCACTCTGTGCAAAACGAACTGCACAGTGGAGGTAAGTAAAACATGTTTGTTATTTTAAATAATTTTTCCTATAGTAACCCTTTAAAGCAAAGGTCAGTTTTTCCCATTCCTTTCAACTGCTGCACTGCAAGTGTAAATGTTGTGGGCCACCTGACCTTTTTTCCATAATGTTCAAATAAACTTGTAGGCATATTTGCACATTATGACAACATAACCTTATAAAATGCCATTTTCCAGCAATGTAATGACTGAAATCTTCCTTGTTGCTCAATTGACATTGCTTCCAGAGGCAGCTCTTTAATTAGGCACATTAGGCGGTCGCCTAAGGCCTCGCATTCACATGGGGCCTTGTGGCCTCCTAATTTGCCTCTGCTCAATCACTGTGTGCGAGATCGGTGCATCTTTCTGCAGCCATTTTTATTTGCTTGAGTTTTTTACCCATTATGGGCATGAGTGGGGCCCTGTGTCTAAGTTTTGCTTAAGGCCTCATGAAGCCTAGAGCCGCCTCTGATTGCTTCCCTCGCCACTGGGTCTTGATCTGAATTTGGAGACTTTGGTTGACTTATTATATAAGTCAGGTTGGGAGGAGCCTTAAGGCAGTTGGAGCATAGGACTCAGAGACCCCACCATCATGCAGATGTAGTCAACAAATGGAGGCCCTGGACAGGACTGCAAGACAGGGCAGTAGTGTATTTAGGTTTTGTGCTGCCCTAGGCCTGACTAAACTCATGCACCCCTAATTTAAATATGACCAATATGACCAACCCCTTCCTGTCAAGGCCACATCCCTTTCTAATTTTTTTGAGTGGGGACACTAGTTCTGAGGGCCTGGGGGGCAATGGTGTCTCTTAATTTGCATAGATTTCCTCTCACTTCCTGTTTGGCTATGGGGCAGGAAGTGAAGGGAAATCTCTGCAAAGGGACATGGTTTGAAAAAAATAAACTGACAGGGGCTATAACCCTCCCTTACTCTATCCAGAATGAAAAAAAAAGTGTTGCCTATAGTTCTACTTTAAGCACACATTTCTGAAAATTTGATGGAGAGGACTAAGAAGATATAACAATGCCAAAGGTGCAGCAGAAAACATATAGCACAATGGGGAAGGTCCGCCCCATAAGACTGGAGCTACACTAACAGTGTAGCACAAACCGGTGGGGACTCTTTCCATGTTGCCCCCCTGCAAAGTACTGCCCTAGGCCTGGGCCTTGTTGGCCTAGGCCAGAATACAGCTTTGAGACAGGGACAGGTAGACCTGCACCCAGAGGTCCTGGCTCTAAACATCCTGACTCTAATAGTGGAGGAGGCTAGAGTGGGTTACAAAAGGCCTTTTAGGCCAGGCTAGGTTACTTTGGAGTAAAATTTCCCCCTAGGTGACCTGGAAGTTGTGTACCTGGGCCTGAGGGGACTACAGTGATTCTGTCTCAGGAAGGTTACCTGCAAATAGCAGTGAGCTGGATACATACAGCCTATGGAAAACCAGGACCCTTTGAGTAAGTCCTAATGACCCAGGGAAGAGAGGGACTGAGTAGGGAAGATGGCTTACTAAAATGTACTATGTGCTGCCTTCACGTTAAAGATAAAATCAGAGCTTATCAATCACATCTCCCCATCATGATACTGTGCACCAAAATCCTCTCACTTTCCTCTTAGTTCAGGTCACCTGTGACATTAGCGCAAGTATTGGCATGTACACTGATCAGCCATAACATTATAACCACCCACTAATATTAAGTATGACCCCCTTTTGCTAAAACGGCCCTGACCCATTGAGAGATGGACACCAAAGTAGCATCCACATGAATGTTTTTACGATACTGTGGTCAGAAGAACCTGAAAAGCATGTGCAAAGGAGCTTAGAGCTCCCCTGGGTACAGGATAAGACTGTGCAATATTTATATGAAATATTACATAATTTTGTTGGGGACCTAGGAAAAGGCAGCAGATGTAGTGCTCCTTGGAGTGAGCAACTTTTAGTCACAAATACCAGTCCAGTAATATCTTGACAAACTACGGTGCATTTATATGTGCTAGTTACAGGTTTAATACATGTGCTGTACAGTGCTCCAATACAAATAGTTTAAAACTTTAGAATAAAGCCCTAGCCATGCCCCAGCACTAACTACGCAATAGCAGCCCTAGTTAACCAGCAGCATAAGCCTACTGCTTATTAGCTTCAAAATACATAGCTGTTCACAGTATACCCACAGTATACCCACCCTCAGCGCTAGCAGATACCCCCTGTGTGGTCCCAAGGCCACAGCGCACTAACTGTGTGCCTTTCGGTAAACCTAAATTGCCTGCCAGGGAGGTGCAAAACCTGGAGCAGATTAGAGGTCTCAAAATGTGTAAGATAGGAGTCTGTGAGATCTGTAAATCCCGAACAGATCTTTTCCAGGCTCCCTGTGAGGCATTCTGCTACACCCTACTAAATAAACAAAGTATGCCAATGCCAATGCTGTCTCAGCCAATGAGGTAAAATCCCAGGAGAGCCGAGGATCTCTTGCACATTGCTGGATTGAGATGCTCAGGTAAGTATTAGGGGGGCTGGGGGGGGGGGCTGCTGCACAGAGAAGGTTTTTTTCCTTCATGCATTTAATGCATGAAGGTAAAAAACCTTCAGCCTTTACAACCACTTTAACTGCTTGCCGCCGAGCTGCCGTCGTTATATGGCAGCAGGTTGGCTCCCCTGCGCAAATCGCCATAGCTGTACGGCGACTGCTTTAAGGGCCACAGGGGGTGCACGTGTACCCGCGGCACGACTCCGTCAGCTACCCATGTAAACAGGAAATGGAAAAAGAAAAATTGTGCTAACCAAAACAATTGTGATAAAAGTAATTAAATAAATGAAGAAGGCAGCAATCACGTGACCTAACACAAGCATATAAGGAAAAAAGAAAAAATCGCGCCAAATGATGCAATAACAATCAAGTCCTTTGTAAGTAAACAAAAGTGATAATAAAGTCCAAAAACAGTTGAATATTCGGAACAGACAACACCCGGTGCACTGATGATTGAGTGAGCCACCACCACATGGGCTGAGGCTTACCAGAGAGTAAATAAATAACAGCGTTATTTAAATTGGTGAAAATGGTGATACAACCGCTATAGAGAGACGTAAGTCTCTTACGTCTCTCTATAGCGGTTGTATCAACCCCATATATTTAGGAAAATATGATCTATGGACTCATAGCACCGAATTCATGGTGGAGAAGCTTTTGAAAGGGGTTAAAAATGTTTTTTATGAAAAGCTGAGATATCTACATAGTTCTGTATCAATGGTGCTCTTGTATGGCACTTTATCATTACATTGCAAAAGATGTTCAATTGCTGCTGCAGGACAAAACAAACAAAACAAAACAAACAAAAAAAAATACAATAATTATTACAATTAGAATATTTGTGAGAACAGAAGAGGCAAATACCAGTAAATAATTTAGGTTGAATGTTTTTTCATTAACTAGTTTTTAGAAATTACAAAAGTAGTATAGGAAGAAAGAAATCCACATTGAAATTATGAATACAACTTGACATTGATCACACAAGAATGGTTGTCAATCAATATTGACATCCAAATATAGACACATTAATCAATATCAGATACTAATATGGGAATGGGGGTGTCTTTTGGAAAGGCAAATATATAATTAAATGTGCAATGTTTGTACATGGATACCTTACCTTATTCAATTATTTTAACATCTAAGTAACTAAATCTTATACATAAAATGTGGTAATTGTGCAGACCAAGGCAATGAAAGGAGCAGCGTGGGAATGATGGCATGTGAGTTTCAGTGGGTCATGGGGCTTTTCCCTAAATGTGTAAGGTGACAATAGGGGTTATTTACGAAAGGCAAATCCACTTTGCACTACAAGTGAAAACAAGTGCAAGATCTGAAATGAGGGGAAGCTCTTCTGATTTTATTATCCAATCATCTGCAAGCTAAAATGCTGTTTTTTTATTTTCCTTGCATGTCCCCCTCGGATCTACAGTAACCGCACTTCCAAGTTCACTTTCAGTGCAATTTTAAGTGCACTTTGCACTTGTAGTTTGCAATTGTAGTGCAACGTGGATTTGCTTTTAGCAAATAATCCCCAGTGTCTCATTAAACAATACATTGGAAGAATTAAATGTGAGATGCAAAATAAACTTAACTTCCTAAATAGCTTCCTTTACCTTAGTGCAGTCCTCCTTCACTTACCTCATCCTTCGATTTTGCTTTTAAATGTCCTTATTTCTTCTGAGAAATTCTCACTTTGTGTTCTTCTGTCTGTAACTACACACAGTAATGCAAGGCTTTCTCCCTGGTGTGGAGAAAGCCTCTTGAGGGGGGAGGGGGCGAGCAGGAGGGTCAAGACACTCTCTACTTTGCAGATAGAGAAAGGAGCTGTGTGTTAGTGGGCGTCCTGACACTCCTGCTCGCCCCCTCCCCCCTCAAGAGGCTTTCTCCACACCAGGGAGAAAGCCTTGCATTACTGTGTGTAGTTACAGACAGAAGAACACAAAGTGAGGATTTTTCATAAGAAATAAGGACATTTAAAAGCAAAATCGAAGGATGAGGTAAGTGAAAGAGGAAAAAGGACGCTATTTAGGGGGAAACAAATTACCTTTGCAACCCCTTTAAGAGGGCAATGCTTTGCTTTAAAGCATTTTGACAGATACATTTTTTTAATTCCTTTTGAACTCTTAATCATTAGCTACAATAGATACAATGGGGCAGATCCACAGAGAGAGTACGCCGGCGTATCTACTGATACGCCGGCGTACTTTCAAATTTCCTGCGTCGTATCGTTGTTTTGAATCCTCGAAACAAGATACGACGGCATCTGGGTTAGATCCGACAGGCGTACGTCTTCGTACGCCTTCGGATCTAAGATGCAATTCTTCGGCGTCCGCTGGGTGGCGTTCCCTTAGTTTTCTGCGTCGAGTATGCAAATTAGCTATTTCCGACGATCCACGAACGTACGAGCGGCCGGCGCATTCCTTTACGTCGTCTCTAGTCGGCTTTTTTCGGCATATAGTTAAAGCTGCTATTTCGTGGCATACTCAATGTTAAGTATGGCCGTCGTTCCCACGTATAATTTTCAATTTTTTTTTTTTGCGTAAGTCGTTCATGAATCGGGATGGACGTAATTTACGTCCAGGTCAAAACCAATGACGCCCTTGCGACGTCATTTCGCGCAATGCACTGCGGGAAATTTAGGGACGGCGAATGCGCAGTTCGTTCGGCGCGGGGACGCGCTTCATTTAAATGAAACACGCCCCCTACCCGCCCAATTTGAATTCCGCGTTGTTACGCCACTTGAGATACACTACGCCGCTGTAACTTACGGCGCAAAATCTTTATGGATTCGAACCAAAGCCAGGTAAGGTACGATGGCGTAGCCTATCTCAGATACGATGTGCCGGGGCAGATCTTTGTGGATCTGCCCCAATATATGTAACAAATCTAAAGAGAAATAAATCCTAAAAAAAAAAGTATTATTATTATTGAATAGATAAAAGTCCACCGCGTGTCACACAAATTTCTGAAACTCAGATTTGAAAGTGATGCTTGAAATAGACGTGACTTCTCGTGTATGGTGTGTTAACCCTCCACCAATAGGATTGCAGGCTTACCGGAACGTGTGGACTCAAAGAAATTAATCTCTTATGAGTCAAACACGCCATGAAGGTGATGTAAACAACAGGAGCATCCTTAAAGGCAATGGATCGATCCCCTGATCATCAACAAGGCTGATTCGACCAAACGTAGGATAAACAGTGACGACAGTTGCACACAACTTGCCCTCAATGAAATTCAATGTTGGAAGGATATGGAGAAGGAGAGAGGAAGCAACATAGCGTAATCTTGTTTATAAGGTAAAATTGAATAAGTAGTTGCACTTACATGGAATTGAAGAATGCAGCGCATGTATGTATACAAAATGGGGCGGCAGTGGAGTCCTCCCAAAGCGTTTTGTGTTAGTACACGATTGGACAACAGGTGAGTGGTCAATTGGGTGAACATAATTAGAGATATATTCTTTTGCCTTATGGTTTTGTTATTTTGCAGACTGAACCCAATGCCTTTACTAGGCACATTACTAGGTGTAAAAAAACTCATCTTGTCCAGCTGGCTTCCTGTCATTTTCTCCGCTGCTGTGTCCTATGCCAATCAGGTCACTTCCCGATGCAACTCTGCTGGCTCTAGAGGTTCTGTGCTAGCATCTGTGATAGGTTTTCCTGTGTGGCTAACTAGCTGTTCTTGTCTTGTCTGTATCTGAACTGCTTGCTCTGTGTACTGACCTTTTCCTCTTTAATAACAATATCAAGGCCTGCTGCCTGGTCCAAACACTTGCCTGTCTACCTAGACCAGTGTTTCTCAACTCCAGTCCTCAAGGCGCCCCAACAGGTCATGTTTTTAGGATGTCCCTCAGATGAAACGGCTGTGGTAACTACTAAGGCAGTGAAACTGATTAAATCACCTGTGCAAAATAATGGAAAGCATGAAAACATGACCTGTTGGGGCGCCTTGAGGACTGGAGTTGAGAAACACTGACCTAGACCATATCTCAGTCTGCTGCCTGAACTGACCACTTTCCTGTTTTCTGATGATGTATGCTTGCCACAAGACCAACCTCTTGCCATTTGAATGACCCAATCTGTGCCTGCCGCCTGGAAGAACTTTTGCACCTCCCTCAAATCATGCTATTGTTGACACCAGTCTTTGCTACGAGGACAACCAAATACAAGTAGGCCTGATTGCCTTAATGGGTTAGCTCACTGAAGTTACTGAAGTTGAATAATGCTTTGGTTATACAGTACAGACCAAAAGTTTGGACACACCTTCTCATTCAAAGATTTTTCTTTATTTTCATGACTATGAAAATTGTAGATTCACACTGAAGGCATCAAAACTATGAATTAACACATGTGGAATTATACATAACAAAAAAGTGTGAAACAACTAAAAAATGTATTTCATATTCTAGGTTCTTCAAAGTAGCCACCTTTTGCTTTGATTACTGCTTGGCACACTCTTGGCATTCTCTTGATGAGATTCAAGAGGTAGTCACCTGGTGAAGCACCCCATCACTCTCCTTCTTGGTCAAATAGCCCTTACACAGCCTGGAGGTGTGTTTGGGGTCATTGTCCTGTTGAAAAATAAATGATGATCCAACTAAACGCAAACCGGATGGAATAGCATGCCGCTGCAAGAAGCTGTGGTAGCCATGCTGGTTCAGTATGCCTTCAATTTTGAATAAATCCCCAACAGTGTCACCAGCAAAGCACCCCCACACCATCACACCTCCTCCTCCATGCTTCACGGTGGGAACCAGGCATGTAGAGTCCATCCGTTCACCTTTTCTGCGTCGCACAAAGACACGGGGGTTGGAACCAAAGATCTCAAGTTTGGACTCAACAGACCAAAGCACAGATTTCCACTGGTCTAATGTCCATTCCTTGTGTTCTTTAGCCCAAACAAGTCTCTTTTGCTTGTTGCCTTTCTTTAGCAGTGGTTTCCTAGCAGATATTATACCATGCAGGCCTGATTCACACAGTCTCCTCTTAACAGTTCTAGAGAGATGTGTCTGCTGCAAAAGGTGGCTACTTTGAAGTACCTAGAATATGAAATATATTTCCAGTTGTTTCACACGTTTTTGTGATGTATAATTCCACATGTGTTAATTCATAGTTTTGATGCCTTCAGTGTGAATCTACAATTTTCATAGTCATGAAAATAAAGAAAACTCTTTGAATGAGAACGTGTGTCCAAACTTTTGGTCTGTACTGTATGTGTAGAATATTTATGTACCTACTGAAACCTGGCCAAAAAATCCCAGTTATGCCTTCATCCCACCCTGCCTTGTTACTATCACAATGCTAGAACACTCCCAGGTGTCACTGCTCATCCCCACTGTTGTAGGAGCAAGCCATCAAGCCCTTGCACATGTGTGGTACACTATCTCCTGTGTCACAGCATCACTGAGCGCAGAGTTACTGGACAGGGGAGACAGAGCACATGAAAGAGGGTTTGAATTCACTAGGAGTGTCTTAGTAACAACCTAGGAACAAGGCAGGATGGGATGATTACATTTTCAGGTGTTTTTCTGCCAGGCTTCAGGAGGTACATAATGGCTTACAGCTATAGCAAGGGCATTATTTACTACTGTCAAAGCTGCACAGAATGGGGCAGATTCACATAGAAATAGATGGGCGCAGCATATCAGAGATACGCTACGCCGCTGTAACTTACTTTTGGCCGGTTCGAATCCCCAAAGAATTTGCGCCGTAAGTTACGGCAGCGTAGTGTATCTCTGGCGGCGGAATTCAAATCGGCGATTAGGGGGCGTGTTTCATTTAAATGAAGCGCTTCCCCGCACCCAATGAACTGCGCATGCTCCGTTTCTAAATTTCCCGCCATGCATTGCGCTAAATGATGTCGCAACGACATAATTTTTTTAACTTAGACGTGAATTACGTCCATCCCGATTCACGGACGACTTACGCAAAAAAAAATCAAATTTTTACGCGGGAACGACGGCCATACTTAACATGGCAAGTCTAACTATACGCCGCAAAACAGCAGCTTTAACTATACGCCGAAAAAAGCCGACTAGAGACGACTTAAGAGAATGTGACGGCCGCGCGTATGTTCGTGGATCGTCGGAAATAGCTAATTTGCATACCCGACGCGGAAAACGACGTGAACGCCACCCAGCGGATGCCAAAGTATTGCATCTTAGATCCCGAAGGCGTACGAGGACGTGTACCTGTCGGATCTAACCCAGATGCCGTCGTATCTTGGTTTGAGGATTCAAACCAAAGATACAACGCAGGTAATTTGAAAGTATGCTGGCGTATCAGTAGATACACCGGCGTACTAGCTCTGTGGATCTGCCCCAATGTTTTTATCTACATAGGAAGTTCTTTTACCTGCCTAGGCAGTTTTTTTGGTAAAGGCAAGATAAAAGAGCTGCTGTAGGTGAAGATACACTAGCCAGTTAGATTATTTGACTGCTTGTACAAGAGGAGCATTACACTAGGAATACAAACAGCCATCAGTGGTCTTCCCTGATCAGTTACCATCTGCCCGGCTACCCTGTATCATTGTGTTAACCACTATCAAACACCAGATGTAAGGCCTACTTGGCCTGCATGTGGGGGTAACTCCACTCGTGAGTGCCCTCACCAATGGCCAGGACTAGGTGGGTAGTGTTCATGTAAAAGTCAACACTTAGGGGGAACCCTGGCTTAGAGATGAACTGTGTGTAGTACTGCAATGTGCAGAGTCTCTTTGTAAAACCTTCTGTCCCATGTTACTATACACCATGTTACCACATTTTAAGAGGGACACTGCTGATCCTATGCCATCTCCACCAGTCCAGCATATCTTTGCCACCTCACTCCCACTGACAGAATGGGGTCCCACCGTGCACTAGCGCAGACCTCATGCATGCATATAATAAACTCCTTCTCTCTTCTGTACCATGCAGATGGTTACATAGGGGGGGTATTTACTAAAATGTAAATCCACTTTGCACTACAAGTGCAAACTGCAAGTGCAAAGTGCACTTGAAATTGCACTGAAATTGCACTTGAAAGTGCAGTCGCTGTAGAAATGAGGGCGACATGCAAGAAAAATAAAAAACAGCACTTTAGCTTGCACGTGATTGGATGATAAAATCAGCAGAGCTTCCTGCATTTCAGATCTACCACTCAGATTTACAGCGACTGCACTTTCAGTGCAATTTCAAGTGCACTTTGCACTTGTAGTTTGCACTTGTAGTGCAAAGTGGATTTGCCTTTTGTAAATAACCCCAGTGGTCTCCATATAGTGGATACGGTCCCAGTTACTTTTTGGGGGAACAAACTGCTATGAAGAGAGGCAGAATACTGACCCTGACTCCTGAGCCTGGTACAACTCCTCGCTGTCTGGCTGCTATTCATTTCCACCAGTTCATGGTTACACGGGGCAACTTCTCTCCTTCTCCAACTCTCCTGCTGAGCTAAAGCCTTCCTCTTGTACTAAATGTGTGTTTTACTGACCCTGTTTTTCTAATACACCATGTACCACCATGCACCTTTTTGAATAACGTCAGACCAAGCTCAGAGACAGTTTACAAACCTTAACTTGAAGGCTCTGCAACAGTACAGTCTACAAACAGCTACGTCTCTAACTAGATATTTCTAGGCTGACCAGGCATACCTTCCAGGTAGAAGTTCATACATGGCACATTTCTTAGCAGGTAGCAATTAAAGGTTGGTTACATCTTTCTCTTGGACCTTTGTCTCTTCTCCCATGTGGTCCTTCATGGCAACGCGGCCCGAGCCTTACTCCCTGTTCTAACAACAGAGGGTAGACCCAAGAAAAAAGCCAAGAAAAAAACCTGGGAAACTGGCAGATCAAGTATTAACCCTTCAACACCTGGGCAGCCCAGACTCCTTATCTAACAACAACAACCCAACTTATAGGCACCTGTCTACACTTGTGCCTGCCTGCCCAGACCTTACCAGAGGCAGATATCATCAGTGTGTCCCTGATCAGTCATCTTCTGTCAAGTATGACAATCATTTTATTAAGTCTTGTTGCTGTCAGCTCTGTGCAGGCTTGATTATTTGTTAAAAATAACTTTTTAGTGATGGGCTTGATTGCTTTGCAAGTATATTTTTTCTGTTTAAAACTTGATCCCCTCGTAAGTATATTTGTTTTAGAGTTAGGCATAATTTTTCAGTGTCAGTCCTAAGGGTTGACGATTCAAATTTTTGTTTTTATTTTTTCTACTGTGAAATTGTCCAAAATGTACAGTTTTTAGGAGCCATATAATTTCCTTAGTATGATAAATGAATGCATGCAAGTAGGGATGAGCTTCTTATTCGAGTCAAACTCATGTTCGACTCGAACATCGTATGTTCGATCGTTCGTCGAATTACGAACGCTTTGGGTCGTTCGCGCCAAATTCGAGTGGCGTTTCATGGCCCATAATTCACTGCGGCAGCGCAGTGCATTGCTGGCTGATGATTGGCCAAGCATGCACTATGACCCGCATGCTTGGCCAATCACAGCTTTAAAAAAACGGAGAACCATAATTGGCCAAAGCCAGGGTGGCTTTGGCCAATTATGGCTCAGGGGGTTTAGTACATGCCCCACACTATAAAAGGCCACCTGCATGTCAGCCTTGTGTAGTGTGTTGTGGTGGTTAAAAGAGAGAAGACAGAGAGAGAGAGAGAGAGAGAGAGAGTGCCATTTTTAGTAGGTAGATAGAGCAGGCAGACTAGTCACTTAAAGTTACAGTGTGTAGAGGATATATATGCATCCCAGGGGATGTATATATATTTATACACAGTATAGTATAGCTAGATCCGCTCTTCCTAATTTACTGGCAGACAGGTGATTATGCTAGCTGCAGTATTCTGACATGGCGTACTGCCTGTGTCCTCTGCAGTTTGCACCTAAAGCTACGTGGTGTGTACTGCCTTTGTCCTCTGCAGTTTGCACCTAAAGCTACGTGGTGTGTACTGCCTGTGTCTGTGCTATTTTTCTCAATGATTGTCATCCATATTGCAGGGACCAGACATTACATTAAAGCCACAAGCAGTTTTAAATTACCTTTTTCTTATAGTAATCTCATTTTGTGCAGGGACAGTTTTAAACATGTGCCACTTCACAGGCATTCTATAGACACCCAGCAGGTACGATATTTAATAGACATGTGCAATTCGTTTTGTTTCTAATTCGTTTTTTTATGAAAATTCGGAAATTTGTTAATTACGAATTTTCGTATTTACAAATTCTTTATTTACAAATTTTCGGACTTCCGAAAATTTTGAATTTCCGAATTTTCGTATTTCCGAAAATTCGAATTTACGAATTTTTGTATTTTCGTTTTTTTTTACAAATCTCGTAAAATTCGCATTTTCGGAAATTCGGAAAAATTTCGAAAAATGAAAAATGTTTAAAATTTCGAATTTTTGTATTTACGAATTTCGAATTTTCGTATTTACGAATTTCGAATTTTCGTATTTACGAATTTCGAATTTTCGTATTTACGAATTTCGAATTTTCGTATTTACATTTTCAATTTTCGAACTTCGAAATTCGTAAATGCGAAAATTCGAAATTTGAAAAATTCCAAATGTTGAAAATTGAAAACATTTGAAAAATTCGAAATTTTGAAAATTGAAAAAATCAAAGTTCAAAATTTCGAAAATCGAAAAATTCGAAAATTGAAACATTTCGAATCTTTCAATTTTCGAATTTCGAATTTTTCAATTCGAAAAAAGAAACATTCGAAAATTTCGAATTTTTCAATTTTCGAATTTTTCAATTTTCGAAATTTCGAATTTTTCAATTTTCGAAAATTTGAAATTTCGTATTTCCGAATTTTCGTATTTACGAATATTTTCGAAAATAGAAAAATTTGAAAATAGAAAATTTGAAAACTGAAAAATGCGAAAATTCAATAATTCGAAAACTGAAAAATTCGAAATACAAAACTTGGAAAATACGAATTTTCGAAAATTCGAAAATTTAAAAATTGAAAAATTCGAAAATTTAAAAATTCGAAATTTCGAAATTTGAAAAATTCAGTTTCAGGGATGCAGAAAGGGGTTGTAAAGGTGAATATTTTTTTTTCCTAAATAGCTTCCTTTACCTTAGTGCAGTCCTCCTTCACTTACCTCATCCTTCGATTTTGCTCTTAAATGTCCTTATTTCTTGAGAAATCCTCACTTCCTGTTCTTCTGTCTGTAACTCCACACAGTAATGTGAGGCTTTCTTCCTGGTGTGGAGTGTCGTGCTCGACCCCTCCTCTGGAATACAGGAGAGTCAGGGCGCCCACTAACACACAGCTCCTTTCTCTATCTGCAACGTAGAGTGTCCTGACTCTCCTGTAGTCCAAGGGAGGGGGCGAGCACGACACTCCACACCAGGGAGAAAGCCTTGCATTACGGTGGTGAGTTACAGACAGAAGAACAGGAAGTGAGGATTTCTCAGAAGAAATAAGGACATTTAAAAGCAAAATCGAAGGATGAGGTAAGTGAAGGAGGACTGCACTGAGGTAAAGGAAGCTATTTAGGATTTTTTTTTGAAATTCGAAATTTTGAAAATTTGAAAAATTCGAAATTTTGAAAATTGAAAAAAATCAAAGTTCAAAATTCGAAAATTGAAAAATTCGAAAATCGAAATTTCGAAAATCGAAATTTTGAAAATTGAAAAATTCGAAAATCGAAATTTCGAAATTTCAAAAATTCAAAAATCGAAAAATTCGAAAATTTAAACATTTCGAATCTTTCAATTTTCGAATTTCGAATTTTTCAATTCGAAAAAAGAAACATTCGAAAATTTAGAATTTTTCAATTTTCGAATTTTTCAATTTTCGAAATTTCGAATTTTATTAATTTTCGAAATTTTGTATTTCTGAATTTTCGTATTTATGAATATTTTCGATAATTGAAAAATTGAAAAATTCGAAAATCTAAAATTCGAAAACTGAAAAATGCGAAAGTTCAATAATTCGAAAACTGAAAAATTCGAAATACAAAACTTGGAAAATACGAATTTTCGAAAATTCGAAAATTAAAAAATTGAAAAATTCGAAAATTGAAAAATTCGAAATTTCGAAATTTGAAAAATTCTGTTTCAGGGATGCAGAAAGGCAGAGTTTCTGTCATTTTATGGTCTGTTGGAATGTCACTGTCAAGTCTAATGGGACTCCTGGAGGGCATCATGGCACCTGGAAATGCTGAGCCCCCCGTAGAGAGAGAAAGGAGGCAAGTCGCCATCCCATGTGTTAGTAAGAAGCGCTGACTGTAGCCTCTGCACACTATTGTCCACTCTGCACACCATGGTACATTGGGGATCTGCAGAACGCTGATTACAATCTACCCATCACCATGAGCAGGTGATGGGTTGATTGTGTCCTTCCTTGCTGACCCCTGGAACCTGCTTCTCCTCCTCTCTCTCCCATCAGCATTCAGCTGCTACTAAAAATGTTGTTTGGGTACAGTGTTGCATGACCGTGCAATTGTCATTCAAAGTGCGACAGCACTGAAAGCTGAAAATTGTCCTGGGCAGGAAGGGGCGAAAGTGCCTGGTATTGAAGTGGTTAACACTTTTAGCAATTTTAGCTATAGAAGCACTTTTATTGTAATAATACCAAAAAAGTAAAACCTCAATGCTTGTCCTAAGACAAAATATTATCTAAAGTGGTGCAGCTTTAAAGGGGTTGTAAAGGTAAATATTTTTTTTCCTAAATAGCTTCCTTTACCTTAGTGCAGTCCTCCTTCACTTACCTCATCCTTCGATTTTGCTCTTAAATGTCCTTATTTCTTCTGAGAAATCCTCACTTCCTGTTCTTCTGTCTGTAACTCCACACAGTAATGTGAGGCTTTCTTCCTGGTGTGGAGTGTCGTGCTCGACCCCTCCTCTGGAATACAGGAGAGTCAGGGCCCCCAGTAACACACAGCTCCTTTCTCTATCTGCAACGTAGAGAGTGTCCTGACTCTCCTGTAGTCCAAGGGAGGGGGCGAGCACGACACTCCACACCAGGGAGAAAGCCTTGCATTACGGTGGTGAGTTACAGACAGAAGAACAGGAAGTGAGGATTTCTCAGAAGAAATAAGGACATTTAAAAGCAAAATCGAAGGATGAGGTAAGTGAAGAAGGACTGCACTGAGGGTAAAGGAAGCTATTTAGGATTTTTTTTTGAAATTCGAAAATTTGGAAAATTCGAAATTTTGAAAATTGAAAAAAATCAAAGTTCAAAATTCGAAAATTGAAAAATTCGAAAATCGAAATTTCGAAAATTGAAAAATTCGAAAATCGAAATTTCGAAATTTCAAAAATTCAAAAATCGAAAAATTCGAAAATTTAAACATTTAGAATCTTTCAATTTTCGAATTTCGAATTTTTCAATTCGAAAAAAGAAACATTCGAAAATTTAGAATTTTTCAATTTTCGAATTTTTCAATTTTCGAAATTTCGAATTTTTCAATTTTCGAATATTTGAAATTTTGTATTTCTGAATTTTCGTATTTATGAATATTTTCGATAATTGAAAAATTGAAAAATTCGAAAATCTAAAATTCGAAAACTGAAAAATGCGAAAGTTCAATAATTCGAAAACTGAAAAATTCGAAATACAAAACTTGGAAAATACGAATTTTCGAAAATTCGAAAATTAAAAAATTGAAAAATTCGAAAATTGAAAAATTCGAAATTTCGAAATTTGAAAAATTCTGTTTCAGGGATGCAGAAAGGCAGAGTTTCTGTCATTTTATGGTCTGTTGGAATGTCACTGTCAAGTCTAATGGGACTCCTGGAGGGCATCATGGCATCTATTGGTAGAGAGAGAAAGGAGGCAAGTCGCCATCCCATGTGTTAGTAAGAAGCGCTGACTGTAGCCTCTGCACACTATTGTCCACTCTGCACACCATGGTACATTGGGGATCTGCAGAACGCTGATTACAATCTACCCATCACCATGAGCAGGTGATGGGTTGATTGTGTCCTTCCTTGCTGACCCCTGGAACCTGCTTCTCCTCCTCTCTCTCCCATCAGCATTCAGCTGCTACTAAAAATGTTGTTTGGGTACAGTGTTGCATGACCGTGCAATTGTCATTCAAAGTGCGACAGCACTGAAAGCTGAAAATTGTCCTGGGCAGGAAGGGGCGAAAGTGCCTGGTATTGAAGTGGTTAACACTTTTAGCAATTTTAGCTATAGAAGCACTTTTATTGTAATAATACCAAAAAAGTAAAACCTCAATGCTTGTCCTAAGACAAAATATTATCTAAAGTGGTGCAGCTTTAAAGGGGTTGTAAAGGTAAATATTTTTTTTCCTAAATAGCTTCCTTTACCTTAGTGCAGTCCTCCTTCACTTACCTCATCCTTCGATTTTGCTCTTAAATGTCCTTATTTCTTCTGAGAAATCCTCACTTCCTGTTCTTCTGTCTGTAACTCCACACAGTAATGTGAGGCTTTCTTCCTGGTGTGGAGTGTCGTGCTCGACCCCTCCTCTGGAATACAGGAGAGTCAGGGCGCCCACTAACACACAGCTCCTTTCTCTATCTGCAACGTAGAAAGTGTCCTGACTCTCCTGTAGTCCAAGGGAGGGGGCGAGCACGACACTCCACACCAGGGAGAAAGCCTTGCATTACGGTGGTGAGTTACAGACAGAAGAACAGGAAGTGAGGATTTCTCAGAAGAAATAAGGACATTTAAAAGCAAAATCGAAGGATGAGGTAAGTGAAGGAGGACTGCACTAAGTTAAAGGAAGCTATTTAGGATTTTTTTTTACCTTTACAACCCCTTTAACACACATACAGGGGTTTATTTACTAAATGCAAATTCACTTTGCACTACAAGTGCACTCCAAGTGCATTATCCTGGCTAGTACCCGATAGGGGTGCTCGGGGGGAGATGCCCATCCTTCACCCCCGTATGAAGTGCATTCGCTTATATGACAATCTCTAGTGCTATGTTATAATTAGTTGGCTATTTGAGTCTCAATCTCTGTGTTATGACTCCTATTTTGTTGTCTGTGACGTGCACTGCCTTCTCAGGCGCATGGTGGAATGATTCCTTGTTCTATTTTGCTGTTAATCCTGTTTATGGAGAGAAACATGTAAGAAAATTGCTATGTACATGTACCTTTGACTCTGTACATCATGATACTTATCAATAAAAATGTATTGAGTAAAAAAAAAAAAAGTTCATTATCCTGGCGGCAGTGGAAGAAGGAGTGCGCCGAACTTCCGAGAGATCAGGCCGTGGGATGCTGGGAACTCAGCCTACTCTCCTCCAATGAACAGACGTGTCCTGACATGTCCCTGCTGCATAGCCATTCACTGGAAAACTCAGTGTACTGCTGATTCTCCTCCCCCAGCTCCTATGCAGATGAGAACAGAGGAAATGTGATCACTTACAAAAAAGGAAAAAAAGTATTTATAATGTTTTTTTTATATCTATACACAAATGGTTTGCCTTTTGATTTGATTTTAAACTGAATGGGTTGTTTTACAAGGTGATCATTTACAATCATTACCACTTCCCTGTAGTTCTCTAAGGCAGATATATCGATGACTGGAGGGGGGCCCCCTTCTTTTCTGTAGTTGTTCGATGCTCACAGCAGGTGAGACTGCGACCTTCTTGGCGACCCCTCAGCAGATCTGGACAATGGTGTCTTGGATCACCAGCAAGCATCTCGGAATGGGCATCGGTATGGTCAATTATGCAGTAAACTCTACCCAGTCCAGCCTTTTGGTTTCTGGATTTGGCAGTGCCCAGCAAAATTCAGCACAGGAATAGCTCAGCAAGCACAACTCAGCACATCACTTCTTCTCCCGGCTTCTCTCCAGTTGTCCCCCTCAACTGACCCATTCTTTTCCTGCTCAGCTCCTGCCACTTCAGGGCATTTTAATTGCTTTTCAGTCATGGGTGCCGTCCAGATCCTCCCCCGAACGGCATCTTCCATGGTGCGACTGCCTAAGGTAAGGTACTAGCTAAACAAGGCACACCTGTTACTGCCATCTTGTGACTGAAAAAAACTGTTCTGCAACCAGTAATGTTACCATCTGTTACACATTATATCCAATAAAGTAAAATTCCAGTGCATATACAACATAATGAAAAAATACCTTCAAAAACTCTTTCCACAAAATCTCCCAATACCTTCAAATTACCATTCGCCATAAAGTGTGTCCATTGCCAGTGACCAGAAGAATAACACACTCACTAGAAATAGTTGGTGCCAAATGATAAACTGCAAAAAGCACCTGATCAGATGTATGTAAGTCTCCCTCTAGTACAGCTCCAGTCTTTGACCAGTACATCCAAGTACTCCACTCTTCCAATGGTGCAGTGGTGTTAAAAGTACCTCCAAAAAACATGCATATTAAAGATAAACAAACCGCTAGACAGGTGACAGTATAAGCTGCTATTCCACTCACATCACCACATTGGGTCTGATATGGCAGCGTGATATTATACACAAAGGCCCACCTAACGCGTCTTCGTTTTCAGGGATCCATTTTACCTTTTTGATATTTAGGCCTGATTCACACCTACTGTATGCAGGTTGCAGTTTGCATATTGCAGGTGCATTTTGCATTTTTCAATACACATTTTTGATCCATTGAAGTCTATGGAACCAAAAACCAGAAAAAAGTCCCAGGCCCTTTGCACAAAATTCACAGATGTGAACTACATCCATAGGAAACCATGTTAAATGGACTGTAGTGTGTTTCTGCAAAACTGAAAATGCACAAAAAAAATACCTCATGGTTAATTATGGAGCACCCACAGGCTGTGCACTCCTGACATAGACAATCTCAAAAGCATGCACAAACATGATATCAATTCACAAGATACTGTAAGTTATAAATACAGCATTATGTAGGTTAGAAATACTGGGCCAGATTCACATAGAATTGGGCTACGCTGCGGCGGCGTAACGTATCCCATTTACGTTACACCGCCGCAAGTTTTCAGCGTAAGTGCTTGATTCACAAAGCACTTGCCTGTAAACTTGCGGCGGTGTATCGTAAATCTGCCCGCCTAATTCAAATGGGGCGGGGACCATTTAAATTAGGCGCGTTCCCACGCCGAACGTACTGCGCATGCTCCATCCCTAAAATTACCCGGCGTGCATTGCGCTAAATGACGTCGCAAGGACGTCATTAGTTTCGACGTTAACGTAAATGCCGTCCAGTGCCATTCACGGACGACTTACGCAAACGACGTGAAATTTCAAATTTCGACGTGGGAACGACGGCCATACTTAACATTGGCTAGACCACCTAGAGGGCAGGTTTAGTTTTACGCCGCGTATCTCTGCAGAAACGACGTAAATTTACAGCGACGGGCAAAGCGTACGTTGGTGAATCGGCGTAACTAGTCATTTGCATATTTTACGCCGACCGCAATGGAATCACCACCTAGCGGCTGGCCTAGAATTGCAGCCTAAGATCCGACGGTGTAAGTCAATTACACCTGTCGGATCTTTGGGAGATCTACGCGTAACCTGATTCTATGAATCAGGCGCATAGTTACAACGGACGGATCTCAGAGATACGACGGCGTATCAGGAGATACGCCGTGGTATCTCTTTTGTGAATCTGGCCCCCTGTTTGCAAAGCTTGTTTTTCTTTGTCCCACTTTACAATGACCAGTTGACCAGAAAGGTAGATTTATACTTCAAAAGCTTCAGATGAGGACATATTATGCTCTTCTTGATATAAAATCTGCCAGTTGTGTTGCTGTCTGATCCTAGTAGTTGTAGTTTTGAAAACTGACATAATTTGATATGTTTGTGTATTTTCTATATAAAGTACCTGGATGCTTGAGGCTATTGAAAACCTTCTTAGAAAGTGTAAAGGCATACACATGTTATAGGAAGATATATGCCATCCTGTTAGAAATATTGTGTACATTTTATCTGTGAATGTGTCAGAAAGGTTTTATATTGCCTTAAGTGCCATACAGATATTTTTTTTCATTTCATAGGGAGCATCTTATGACTGCAAAGGCAGTATTTTCTAGACAATCGTTTTGCATCCCTTCAAAGCAGCTTTGAAGTTGTTCACACAACAGGGCAATGACCCTGAAATTGCTAATATTGTTAAGTAAAGTAACTGATCTCTGAACATAAAAGACATCCAGAATGCCCATTAATCATGTAGGCAAAGTGCCTTGCTGAATGCCCGCCAACAAACAATCTTGTTTTCTTATTTTCCAAACGGGCGGTATAGATTTTGTTGAGAACAGGAGACTGTACACAAGAATTCCTTCTTAAATGAGATTTTACATTTCCAAAATTCCTGAAATATGTGATTTTGTGACTACAATGATTCTTTAATGCAAAGCTTTTAATCTGACCTGTGTCATGTAGAAATATGATTGTAGAATGCAGTAATACAAATTGGCTAACTTAAAATCAATGTATTCTTTTTTCATTGCACTAAACTGCTAAAAGCAGAATTTGATTGCTTGTTATGAATAATACAAATTTCATCAATAATCACTGTTCATGCATTGTAATGCTGGATAATAGCTTATGTAAAGCATAGCAGTGCTGGTTGTACTGGTCGATATATAAGCTGGAGCTGGGAGGGCTATGAATGTGCTACTGTTCGAGTTATCCTAAAAAATAACTATATATTGCAATTATATATCACTATTATTATATTGCGGGAAAAAAAGTATGTCTATAATTAAAGGGGTTGTAAAGGTTTGTTTTTTATTTTCTAAGTAGGTTGATTTAAGCTAGTGCATTGTTGGTTCACTTACCTTTTCCTTCTATTTCTCTTCTAAATGTTTTTTTTCTTTGTTTTCTTAGTCTGAATTTCTCACTTCCTGTTCCTCCTCAGTAAGCTGTTCTGGCTGACTAACCACCACTCGAATGATGGTGGCAAGTTTACTGAGGAGAAACAGGAAGTGAGAAATTCAGACAAAGAAAAAAAACATTTAGAATGGAAATCAAAGGAAAAGGTAAGTGAACCAACAATGCACTAGCTTAAAGGAACCTATATAGAAAATAAAAAACAAACCTTTACAACCCCTTTAATGAATGGCCCAGTAATCTAAAAAATATTGCCTTTATCATTGTGCCCAGTGGAGAAAACTGAAGGTTGTAGACCACGTTTTACTTACTATTTATTTTATGTACAGATATGGGGCTCATGCCTGTTATTTTCCCGTGTTTGATGTGCATGAAACACACATCAAACACAGGTCAGCAAAATCCCATTGACATTTGCTGAGCAGTACAAATGGCTCTTCAGAGGTTGCATTTGACCTGCTATGCAATTGAATTTTTGTAGATGCAGCATTAGGTCTCATGCACACTGGATGTTTTTGGACGTTTTTTACAGCTGCTGATTTTGGCTTCAGATGTTTTTTTTTTTCTACAGTCAATAAACTCTCCAGCATGTTATCCTATGTGTCCATGCACACATAGGCTGATATCAACTGTTGTTGGCTGGGGCGTTTTTTGGCTGTAAAAAAAAAAAAAAAACTAGTGGGTTTTGAGAGGAGCTTTAGTTGTAAAAATGCTCTAACATCAGAAAACACAGATAAATGCTTGAAAACACGGCTCACAGGCGGTTTTTAATGCTTTTGATCCCATTGATTAAAAACGCTTAAAAATGCTTTTGAAAAAATGCTCTTGAAAAAATGATCAAACACTATTGCAAAATCATTGAAAAACTCACTGCAAAGCTACTGCCATTTTTTTAACTTTATTATAACGTCCAGTGTGCATGCGGCCTTGAAGTGGGTTTGAACTAGGGATCGACCAATATCATTTTTTCGGTGCCAAAACTATACCAATATTTCGGCAACCTCTCAGGCCGAGGTCTGCCGATATTTTGTACATTTGAAAAAAACATTTACACTTTTTTTATCACTGTTATTGCTGTCACAAGGAATGTAAACATCCCTTGTGACAGTCATAAGCAGAGACAGGTACTCTTTATGGGGGGATCGGGACTCTATAAGACCCCAAACCCCTCCTTTTCACTTGAAAGTATTCCAAACGTCAAGATCAGCATTTTTGAATACTTTCTATTTTTTCAAACTATAAGATGCCAGTACCCTGGGAAGTGATGTCATGACGTCGCTTCCGGGGGAACTAGATCTGAGACCAGAACAAAGCATCGGCTTTGTTCGGGTCTTTGGCCAGCCGGCTGGTTGCTCCAGCCTCCCGGTGCAAACCCCTTGAAGCAATATATGTAATATGGGTCTAGTTTGGGACCGATACAGATTTTTCAGAAAATGCTGATATCGGCCTGAAATAATCAGCCTTACCGATAATCGGTCGATCCCCAGAACTGCATAAAAAGCAAGTCAAACAACCTTTTCATGTCAAATTCTGCTTCATCATTTGAATGCAGCTGTGTGTGTTTGACCAGAATACTCATCAACAGAATCCATAAAGCATTGGTAAAGCCTAGTCTTCATGGATAAAGAGCTCTATATCAAAATTGCCAAGACAAAGATTGTTGCTATAATTTGTTAAAATGTCTCTATATACCCTTTTCTTTGTGTTTTAATTGGGATCACATGGCCGCTGAGCTTTTATCTTTCACACAAGCTCCGAGGAATAGGGAGACTCTAAATGATGCTCAGTGTGTGAGGAGGTGTAGCGTGGTGCAGCGGCAGTAAACACTCAGGGCCAGATCCACAAAGAAGTTACGCTGGCGTATCTATTGATATGCCGCGTAACTTTTAGTTTGCTCCGGCGTATCTTTGTTTTGTATCCACAAAACAAGATACGCCTGAAGCTGTGCTAGATCCGACTGGCGTACGCCGTCGGTGCTAAGGTGCATATTTACGCTGGCCGCTAGGTGGCGTTTCCGTAGATTTTCGCGTAGAGTATGCAAATTAGCTAGATACGTCGATCCACGAACGTACGTCCGGCCGGCGCATTTTTTTACTTTGTTTCCGTAAGGCTTTTTTCGGCGTATAGTTACCCCTGCTATATGAGGCGTATCTTATGTTAAGTATGGACGTCGTTCCCGCGTAAAAATTTGAAAATGTTACGTTGTTTGCGTAAGTCGTTCGCGAATAGGGCTTTGCGTAGAATGACGTTCACGTCGAAAGCATTGGCTTGCTACGGGTTAATTTTGAGCATGCGCACTGGGATACCCCCACGGATGGCGCATGCGCCGTTCAGAAAAAACGTCATTTACGTTGGGTCAAGTAAAATTAACATAAAACACGCCCACATCTTTAAAATTTGAATTCCGCGCCCTTACGCCGGCAGATTTACGCTACACCACCGTAACTTTATAGGCAAGTGCTTTGTGAATACAGCACTTGCCTCTCAAATTTGCGGCGGCGTAGCGTTACTACAATACGCTACGCCGGAATAAAATTACGATCCGCTACGTGGATCTGGCCCTCAGTGTCCAGTTGCAGAAATGTATTTATTCACTTGACCTCCAGGCCTTTTTCTGACATTTTTGTTTCATGTAAAAACCTGTGCACACACTTCATTTCCCGGGCGGCCAGTGGGAAATATAGAGGTGGCGGCGGGGTCGCCGGGCCACGGCCACCCCTGCTCAAACTGCTGCCTGGGTCCCTTGGACCCACCGGAATACATGGTAGGCTCGGCCCTGGCACACTAGCACATTATGTTAAACTTACCCTAAAGGGAAGCCCTTCTAGCACCAAGATATCAGAGCTGCAGGCGCTCCCATCTTCACTCTTCTTCCTTCCGGGTTTGCGAACTCTGGCTGTGTGACTGGCCGCAGCCACAATGACGTCACTACCGTGCATGTGCGCAGGAGCTGCAGTTTACGGCACAGGGCTCAGAAGGAATGGCCTATGTGGCCATTCCTTCACGGTGCATGCGCCAGTGATGTCACTGGCTTCATGTACAGTAAATATCTTCTAAACGGTGCATGTTTTATGCTTACTTATAGTAAAAAGTCAGAGATGGAAGTTTACTTCCACTTTAAAGCCCAGATATTCTTGTAAAAATGTTACATTATTTGTCAGTTAAAAAAAAAAAAAACTTTTTATAATTTACGTTCTCTGCTTTTATGTCTTCTAGTTGATATTATTTCCATTGTAACTTTTCCTTTATAAAAATACAGTACAACAAATGTATAGTAATACATAAATATGTATACATACAACAAAATGAAACACGCCCTATAAATAATGAACAATGAAAATAACTAATTACAGCATCCATATAACATTATTACTTTTTTTGTATTTGAAAGTAACAAAATAAGCTTGTTATGCAAGCTATGTATGCCATATGTTTGAAACAAAATTGATTATTGTATTGTGTTTGATTGCATTATGAATTCAATTGCAGTTTTGTCCTTCTCTGGCCTCCAAAACATCACAGAGAGTTCAGATGTAAATCAATGTGTCTACATGTCACTTTTCAAGTATATTTTCAATTGGCAGAATAGTTTTCCTCCAGAGTAAACAATCTACGGGTTGCTATATAGATATATCACAAAGGTGAGGCACTTGCTGATCTTAAAAGAATCAATAAAGTTTACTGTGGGGTATAAATTACACAAACTTTCAGCTCTTGCAATAAAATGGACTAATCATCTTGATAAAGGGTCCATTATATGAACCAAAATATAGATACCGCCCATCCATCTCAATCGCTATGATTTCTGTGCCATTACTGAGCTGGTTGTTTTGTTTTATTTCTTAGTCACCCTTTGCCTCTTGTTCTGTTGATCTATAACATCTATGAGTTGTTAGGGGCGGCATAGTCATCAGGAAAGGCAAGTGTAGCTATGTTCAAAGGCTTTTCGAAGGTTAGCTAAATGCTAAGGAGCAGCAGACTTGAGAACGTGATACACAGCTGAATTTTAGTCTACTTATATTTTGCCTTCCCTACCCACTCCCCATCAACATTCTAGTGAATGTTTGAATAAAACGTTTTTCTGATTTCATTACATACCTTTTCAATCATCGGGTCTCTTGCTTGCATTGCATATAGCTACCCAAGCACAATCACACAAATAGCTTTCGCAAAACATCAGCACACTCTGCTTTAAAGTATTACTAAACCAACAACAGTAAAATCAGTCTGTATATGCAGTAAAGCATGCTTGTTATGCTCACTGTGGAACCTTAGGCCTCGTACACACGACCGTACATGTCCGCTGAAACTGGTCCGCGGACCAGTTTTCCGCGGACATGTCCGACCGTGTGTAGGGCCGACCGGACGGTTTTTCTGGCCTAGCGGACAGGTTTCCAGCGGACAAAAGTTTCTTAACATGCTAAGAAACTTGTCCGGTAGAAACCTGTCCGTCGGACATGTCCGATGGTTAGTACACCTAACCATCGGACCGAAATCCCCCATATGCGTCGAAGTGATTCGACGCATGCGTGGAAGCATTGAACTTCCTGGTTCGCGCACGTCACCGTGTCATCGTCGCCCCCACATCGCCGCCACGTCACCGCGTTTTCTGTCCGCGGGGATTTTGGTCTGATGGTGTGTACACACATCAGACCAAAATCTCCCAGCAGATATGTCCGATGAAAACGGTCCGCGGACCGTTTTCATCGGACATGTCTGGTCGTGTGTACAAGGCCTAATGGTTATTCTTCTGCATTGTGTAAAAAGGCTGTCCAGAGTCCCCAAACCATCTCCAGATAGTTCGGAGGCTAGCTGCACATTATCCGTTTGGTGTGTATTTCTAGAGAGTTTTTTTTTTTTTTTTCCTTAGGAGAGTGCATGTGATCAGCACAGGGCCAATCAACACTGTCCAGACGGAGGTTCAGGGGTCCTGAAGCCTCAAAGGACAATCATGGAGGAATGAAAATTCCCCCAACAAGCTTTAACCAGTGTGAAGGACTATCATCAAAGGTAGAGCTTATGGGACACCGCCACTTGCTGGTTCTTCTTTTTAAGGACTTTGTTTGCCCATTTTTATTAAAAGAAAAGTTCAAAACAAAAGGTTTTCCCTCGCAGGGGATTTTCACCGTCAATGCAACATAATAATATATTCAGCCTCCTGGCTTATACATACAGCAATGCTGCTCAGGCCTTCCCCTTCAGGCTCTCGTCTGTCTCCTACAGACTATTCATTGCCAACACCGTCCGTTTAGATAGCAGACCCTCACTGCTCTGATCCTCAGACTTGGGTCTCTGGCTTCCACTGTGCACACAAGCACCCTCTGGCTTCTCCAGTGCACACCTGCACTCTATGGCTTCCCCAGTGCACACCTGCACTTGTTGGGAGGGTGGAGCCCAGAACCCTGGTCCTGACTCTACTATCAGGCCCACATACACACCTGAACAATCAGTGTGGTATTGAGTCTCAAAACCCGAATCCAGGACTGGAGATTTCATCCCACCCGGATCTCTAAGAAATCCGCAGGCTCCAGGTCCCAAAGTGGACTTTAGTAAATAATGAGTGAACTGAAAAGCCAGTTTCCTCCTAAACAAATACACTGGAGCCCCTCAACCTGCCTGGTTGAGAATCCTGTATTCAGACACTGGTGGGGTACCACACTACCACACCAGGCACCGATAGAGTCACAAGACTTCTCTAACTTCTGATGAGAAAAGGTATTTAGCAGTTTACATTTACTAAAACTATTGCATTTTCATATTCTGTGTACTGTGGGAGACCAGATATAGTGAATGCAGGGTCCTGGGTTTAGTAACACTTTAATACTCCTCTCCTAAGACCTCAGTTTTGATGCAAATGAGCCTGCTTTTGGAAGGAAATTTTAAAATATCTAAACATCTTGATGGGCTGGTGTAAGTCTGGAGGCGTTAGAGGCCATAGGCAAACTGGTTTTGCATTCAGTCCTCCCTAGGTAATGCCCACATGTGTAGCTGAGCCCCCATGACTGACAGAACTGAAACTTAATAAATGAAAGCGGTACACAAGGTGAGTCAGGCTGGGCATCATCCAGCCTGAAAATTGCATGATATTGCGGTACTATGTGATCCATTGCAGACAAACACACTGGGGGTTATTTACTAAAGGCAAATCCACTTTGCACTACAAGTGCAAACTACAAGTGCAAAGTGCATTTGAAATTGCACTGAAAGAAGGACGTAGCTTAGCTGACCAGCTGACCTCATTAACACCCACCCTGCACCCACCCCTTTTCCACCAAGAGATTGCTCCCTCCCACCTTTATACACCTAAAATGAGCTAGTTGCACTTCCGGTGCCATTAATTGTTAATGACACCCCAAACACAGAAGCAAACACACATTTTGACACATAAGGAAACAAGTGACAAACAATACAAAACGTACAGTAAAAAATGTGCAAACTGCAATTGCGCCAAAATGTCCCTTGGGCTACTTTGCCACGTGTAGGGCAGCATATTTATATTAATGGGTTGCCCTATCTTTATCATTAGAAAAAAAAGCCAAAAAGTGCACTATAAAAAGCACCACGCTCCACCCCAAAAAAGTTCTGAAGCTTTTTGGGGTGTTTGTCACGCATAGGGCAGCCCATTCAAGTGACCACCCCCGCCCCCCCCCCCCAAAAAAAGTGTGTGGGAACATGAGTTCCTGACACACAGAGATGTGACCGAAATCTGGCAGCTGAGTGTGTCCATCGACTCCCTCTTTTGTACTTGTATAAAAATGGTCATACGCTATGCAATCTGATTGTACAATCTCTGTAAAATTTCCTTTAGATTTACCAGAACTATGGAATAGGACAACCCACCTGAATAATCTATTCAATTTGTTTCAAATCAGCCAGGCCATTACACTACTACATGGTTGATGATAGATCTAAAGGCAATCTGATTGTACAGAAAGTGGGTAGAAATAAAACCAGTGGTGGTATAGTAATGAGAGATGTATGGTCCAGATTCGAGTGGTGAGCATGCCCTATAATGCTGTGTTCTGTGATGCAGCAAGCAAGTGCATGCTGGGATATAATCTACAGAAAGTGAAGCAAGCAAAAAAACTTTAAAGCTGCTATAGATGAGGTAAGTGAGAGATAATCACATTGGGGCGGCTTAGCCAAAATTGCATTAGAAAATCCTTCTATTTAAAGGGGTTGTAAAGTCAGAAGGTTTTATTATTTTAATGCATTCTATGAAATAGGATAAAAAGCCTTCTGTGTGCAGCAGCGTCCCCCCAGCCCCCCTAATATTTACCTGAGCCCCATCTCTGTCCAACGATGTCCACGAGTGTCTCAGTCATGCAAGCCTCTGGATTGGCTGAGACACAGCAGTGGCACCATTGGCTCCCGCTGCTGTCAATCAAAGTCAGTCAGCCAATCAGGAGAGACAGGGGCAGTGCCAGGCTGCAGCTCCGCGCCTGAATGGACACAGGGAACTTTGACTCAGCTTGAGTGCCCCCATAACAAGCTGCGCACTGTGGGAGCACTCAACAGGAGGGAGGAGCCAGGAGCACAGAAGAGGGACCCAAGAAGAGGAGGATCAGGGATGCTCTGTGAAAATCCACTGCAACAGAGCAGGTATAATAGGTATAATATGTTTGCAGGTATAATATGTTTATTATTTTTATTGAAAAAAAAGGAGACTTTTAAATCACTTTAATATGAAAAGTGGAATTCTGCCCGAAAAGATGCAATATGCATTTCATAAAATACTGACTTGGTTAAGACATAAATCACGTCTTCAGAAAAAAATGCATAATGTGTTTCTCTGTGCCACATATCTCCATTACTATACTCCCAAGAAGACATCTCCGTTATTGTTAGAGCTTCTTCCCTTAGCATATATGGATTTTTAGTTGTACTATTCTTTTTTCAAGAGCTTGTTCAATAACATAAATGCATTAGGAAACTGTGATTAAGTTTAAATCTGAGAATGAATCACTGAGTGGCAGAATATCAGAAAGCTAAGTACAGTTGATTTGTAGACGCAATAAATAGAATTATACCTATAATAGCATTCTGTTCAAATGTATATAGAATAATTTAAAGGATTTCAGAAAAATTGCAGTGAATTAGCAACATCTTCTGCTATAAAGCATCTGTCCTTCTGCAAATGAATTGATGCACTTTGGGTGCACTTTATGAAAATAAAAAGTGACCCAGTTTGAAAAGACTGAGCAAAAAGAAATCTCTTTTGAATACATAAAATGCTTATGTGGCTGCTTGACATCCCCTGAGCAAGTCACATATTTTATTAACTTCTCTGTCTCCAAGAGTCAATTGGAATACGTTTAAATATATTCACAGAACTTAGGAATGTGTGATTAGTGAGGGAAAAGTACTGGGGATCAAGTGTTACTTGAACCCAAGTGACTCCAAACTTGTTTAAGATATATTAATATTGAAATAATTTCTGAACAGGCTTCGGGACTGTATAATGTATTGAATGAATGGTTTATAACTAATTCTGCAATCCTGAAGATGTTTGTTCCTCTGCAAAATCTATGATGCCCGTGTTAGTATGAGGACACAAGTTTAAATTGCTATTTGTTTTTTGTACTTATACCCATTTGAGAAAATGAGAAAACACTGTCACAAGTAAATTTTTTTTTTTTAAAGATAGATTATGTTTATGGTATTTTATTACTTTTGGGGCTTTGATTATTTAGCCACTGGTTAGGCACCAGAGTTTTAAAGGGCCACATGCCACTTTTTTGTACTTGTTGTACCTTGGCAGTCCATAGTTGTAATGATCTCTAGCAGTCTCTTGTAACGTGCTCCCAGTCTCCATCTGTGTCCTTCAGAATGTCTTTACTATTCAAGCACACCTGTAGCATATCCGCATACTGTATCTCTGAACATCCTCTGTAGCATGTTCACTGAGAGTCTTCTGTAACATTGCATTTTTCTGTTGGGATTTTAATACTGGCTGGCCCGGAATGGGACAACAATTAGGCTCAGGCATTTTAGACTGAGCAGCCCCCGGGGGGAGGGCGGTGGGGGGGGCAGCGTTTGCAGGGGTAGTTGATGACGCATATGGAATGTATGTATCTATCTATCTTCTTTATTTTTTTTTTATTTTTTTTTAAAAGCATGTCTACTTTATTTCCTTTTGAAAATATATGTCACCTTGTAATTAAAGAAACAGTGGTGCTTTGTTCACAAGCCAGATCACATCCCAAATAACATTAGTTAGTGTTACAAAAATTCCAATGTGGTCCATAAATAACTAGAAATTTGGAACATGCTTTTAGAGGTAACAAAAAAAATGCCTGCTAAAACTGGCTGTAAATTCTATACATATTTTGATACTAACATACACTATATTACCAAAAGTATCCGGACATCTGCCTCTACGTGCCCACGAACCCTGATGGCATCCCAGTCCACAGGGTTCAACTCTTCTGGGAAGGCTGTCCACAAGGTTTAGGAGTGTGTCTAAGGGAATGTTTGACCATTCTTCCAGAAGTGCATTTATGAGGTCAGGCACTGATATGGACGAGAAGGCCTGGCTCACAGTCTCCGCCCCAATCCATCCTAACAATGTTCTATTGGGTTGAGGTCAGGACTCTGTGTAGTCCAGTCAAGTTCATCCACCCTAAACTTACTCATTTATGTCTTTATGGACCTTGCTTTGTGCACTGGTCCAAATAATTTGGGTGGGGGTTTAGGTTACCCTCTCCATAGGCTATATACAAACGGTCAAAACAAAAAACAGTGGGTTGATATGGCGCACTCTGTATATAGCTGTCTAAAAAGAACAATACAATATATACATAGAAAGTGGATGGGCAGGGAGGGGGTTAAAATCAATATAAGTCCATATATGGTATATAGTCCATGTAAGGAGGTATACAGGAAAGTTGCTGAGTTAGTAGATGGCTGCCAGTCTGAAAAGCTAGAAGAGACTCTGAGAACAAACAAGAAGAAAGAGAACGGCACCCTCCAAGTGCAGCACACCCAAAACATCCCCAATACAAAGAGAACAAAAACACTCACACTTGAGTAGAGACAATCAGGCATGCCAAGGGCCAAATGCGTCTCATCCGCACCAGTCCTGGTGAAGTGTGTAGACCACGAGCTGATGGTGGAGATCTGAGTCCTGTAGCAGTCCTGTCTACACTGAATGTGTACAGTGCTGGCCGGTGGCTGGGACAGGGATCGTGGAGGCTCCGTGTTGTGATGTTGTCATCACTTCCGGGATTCAGGCTGGCTAGCTGGCGGGCGGTGCTTCGCGATCGGGACATGCATGTCCCTTCTTTAGGCTTGATAGATGGCCATCTTAGATGTGGTAATTTATACCATGAGGTAAGGGGGAGTGTGGGGGAGTGGCAAGGGGGAGTGGTAATCGGCTCAGGTAGTCATGAAGACCACACAAGCGAGAGAACAGCAGCACGGGGGAGTGGCCAAGCTATAGTACTAAGGAGAAAATTGGTGACACAACTAGGAATGACAAATGTTAAAAATCGGTTCATAAAAAGGACATATACCAAGGTGATTGATTTAAGGCTATATATAAAAACTTTATTAAACTGTATATTATAATAATTTGTTCTAGAAATTAAATCCTGCTAATGCAGATGAAACACACCTAACCCCCGACATGCCTGACCATACCCACTCAAATGTGAGTGCCCCTAACCTCTCCATATTAAAGATGTTCTAAACATGCTGCACTCAGAGGGCGCCGCTCTCCCTCCTCCTATATACAAACAGTCAGCTAAGCCAGTCATAACCGATAGGGATGAACTAGAGCGGAGCCTGCGAGCCAGGTCCTCTCGTCCACATCACTCCTAATCCTCGTGGACAACCCTACAGACCAAGACTGGGATGCCACCAAACTTCATGTGCGCGCAAAGGCAGGCGTCCCAACACCCTTGTTCAATACAGTGTATTTTTTCTTGTTAGCTCCAAAAGTACTATAATTATGATCTCGTTTTTCAAAATGTGGACTTTTTTACTTAGGCTTGGTTCACACCTAAACCAGCCGTGGATCGCACAGGAGCGCTGTGTGTTTCTGTTCTTCGTTTCAGGGACAAATCAGGGCCGAATCTGTGCCTGAATTTGCTTTGCACCTGCTATGCACTAATTGCAGTTGCAATGACTTATAGAAATGTAATACAGGTGGTCCCCGGGTTACAAACAAGACAGGGTCTGTTGGTTTGTTCTTAAGTTGAATTATCTTCTTTCTTATTGAATCTATTTATCGACCTTATTTCTTATTCAATCTATCTATCTGTCTGTCTGTCCGTCTGTCTGTCTATCTATCTATCTACCTATCTATCTATCTATCTATCTATCTATCTATCTATCTATCTATCTATCTATCTATCTATCTATCTATCTATCTATCATCTATCTATCCTGGAAAGTGGAAGTGATCTATGTAGCAGAATGATCTATTACTAGAGAAGTCACATACCTTCACTTTTGGGGTGACTCAGAACATAACCAGCCTGATCCCTGTAATCCCGGCCTCCTATACACGGCTCGGAATTTTCCTTGAATACATGAGCCGGAGTCACATATCCTGGTGGGACTCATGAGGGGATCCGTATGAGATCTAGGAAAAGTCGGCCACATTGAAGGTGACCGTCGACTGCGGGGCGCATGCGCGAACACGGACTTCCTGTTCATCAGTGGCCTGGGTTGTCATGGATCGGCTTGGTAGGCAGGGAATTAGGAGACTATTTCCGCTCCTCCCACCACCAGCATATGCGGAGCATCAGCGGCCGGCCCTGCATATCAGAACCCGCGGCCGGTTCTGCATGTCAGAACCTGCGGCCGACCCTGGGTGTCAGAACCCACGGTCGGCTCTGTATGTCACAGCCGGAAATGCGGCCTGGCGGCCCACGGCCCACTGTGCAAACGCCAAATCTGCCCTATGGCCAGTCCGGGCCTGAATACTGGGGTACAGATAGAAAAGCACAAAACAGTATACTTGTAATAAAACAGCTTCTGGACATATTTAGCACACACTGGTCTCAAAATGGATTAGTACAAACAATCCAGCTCCTTACAATTCTTATGGACCTTTCAAGTTCTTTAAAAGAGAATTAAAGGTAAAAAGGTGAAACCTTACCTAGGTCGATGCAGCATCAGTCCGATGCTGCATCTGTCTGACGCCTCTACACTGAGAACCGAGCGATCAAACATTGCAGATCGCTCGGTTTTCAGAGCTCGGTGAGCAGAGACCTGCAGACTGTCAGTCACAGCTCTCTGCTCTTCTCCCTCCTCGCTCATTGGATTGTTAAGCTTTGGAGGGGCAGAGTGGCCATCTCAGGCTCTTAGCGGCTATAGAGAGGGATGGAGTGGTCATAAGCTACTTTTACTACTGGCATCTTTTCAATGTACTTTGAAAACATTTTCACGAACATTTTCACGAAAGACAGAAAAGGCATGTTGCAGAGTGGCATCTGGCCAGAGACTGTGACAGGCTACTCCACTGACCAGGATACAAAGACAAAGATTGACTTCCAGGGAATTGTAATGGAATATTGGGAGCCACCTGGAACTATGGGGGATGTTTTCCCCAGGAGAAAGCCACTCTTATGCACTGTATGGGACTACAAGTCGCAGGAGGGATAGTGTGCTTTGAGAGGAGGAAAAAGGAAGGCAAATCCTGTATGAGAAAAGTCTCACATCGTGAGAGGAGATGATTAGGGTGCTGCTGAGTTGGAGATGCGCCTTGTCACCAGACTTTGCCAATTTGTTACAGTAGGACTGTGCTTCTGCACTCAGCAAAAGGTCACCACTTTTGGAGGAGAGGAGATTTGGAGGAGAGGGATTTCATTGGTTTTGGGAGAGATCTTCCAGAGTTGCCACTAACTCATTGGGTTCTGGACATTGGAAAACACGAGGAGGCTTCACAAAAGACTGTATAGTTTCAAGAGACTGCTGCCTATAACATCATTACCCGCCTTTTAAAGGGACAGCACCACCCTAACTTGGGACTTAGTTTGGGACTTATAATGGGACTGTAAATTTTCTTGAGTGCACTGACAAAGCACACTAGGGCTCAACATTTAGTACTACACTGGCCAGTGGGAGGTGTTTTCAGCCTCTAGGAAATTATTGCCTTTAGGACCCACCCAAGATTTAGGTACCCGGAGGGCATTGAGTTTAGGAATGTTTGGTTCTTGGCATTGGCTTGCTGTATTGTACAATTTTGATTTATTATGTAATTTTTTTTTTTTGCTTTGTTGGGTGTAAAGTATAGCCTGAATAAATACTCCTTCTTTAGCCCTAGTGTGTCAGTGGGTGTGGCATTGCAATAAGAATTGCTGTCCTCTAGAATAAGGGGACCCATACTTTAACAGCTCCTTTGGGGGTAAAAGAAGCACTATGCAAAAATTAAAGTATAATAAAGTACTATAAATACTCGAGTATAAGCAGACCGAATATAAGCCGAGGCACCCACTTTTACAACAAAAACCTGGGAAAACGTATTACTGTTACTCAAGTATAAGCCTATGGTAGGAAATGCAGCAGCTACTGTAAGTGGAAAAAAGGGTCAAAAATGCCCATTTGCAGCCTCACTGTGCCCATCGCAAGCCTCACTGTGCCCATTGCAAGCCTCACTGTGCCGATCTGCATACCTGATCTCTGTGTCATGCAGTCGGCAGCTGTCCAGTGTAACCCCGCCCCGCCTCCTCCTCATCCGTGATAGACGGAACACTCAGTCAACAATGCCCATTTGCAGCTTCACTGTGCCTATTTGCAGCCTCACTTTGCCCATTTGCAGCTTCACTGTGCCCATCGCAAGCCTCACTGTGCCCATTGCAAGCCTCACTGTGCCCATTGCATGCCTCACTGTGCCATCGAAAGCCTCACTGTGCCCATTGCATGTCTCACTGTGCCCATTGCAAGCCTCACTGTGCCTATCTGCATACCTGATCTCTGTGTCATACAGTCGGCAGCCGTCCAGTACAACCCCGCTGCACCTCCTCGTTGTCCTTGTCCGTGATAGACGGAACACTCAGTTTCCCAGCAATGAGTCAGTCTTCAGTGTTCTGTCTATCACAGACTAGAATGAGGAGTGAGGTTACACTGGACAGGGGCTGATCAGAGAGACTCGAGTATAAGCCGAGGGGGGCTTTTTAGCACAAAAAAGTGCTGAAAAACTTGGCTTATACTCGAGTATATATGGTATGTTTTAATGCACACCACAATGTACTTTGCATTGTATTAGTACATGCCAACATGCACTGATGTGCATTGAATGCATTCCTATGGTGAGTTGCAGTTAATTTATTTTCAAAGGAAACACATGTTTTAAAAATGCATGGGTGGAAACCCAAGCCTTTAACAGCACTAACAATTTTAGTAAAGGGATGCATGTTTAGTTTGGAAGTATTACATACCTAATATGACATTCTGGGACTTGTAATTCTTTAGTAGCTAGATGTCCTTATTATTCTCATGCATGTGGGTTCACATTAAAATGGGCAACATTTATCATCTCCTGATAGGTCTATTCTATCTGTATTATATAGTAAAATCTTCATAATTCAGTTACAAGTTCTTAATAACCTAATTTCATTGGCTCACCTTTACAGGGACGTTTTTTTTTTTTTTCACTGTGTGGACTCAGCATAAGTGCTGCTAAACCATTATGGATGACAATCAATCTGTAACAGGCTGACACAGTATATCAGCATCTGCCTTATATTTATCAGCGAGTTCTAACATTATTAGGCAAAAACTAATGTGATGTTCATAAAAAGCTCCCCTAATAAGACTGAGCCATTATTCACACTGTGGCAATACATTTAGGCTGGATGGCTGGAGGGAGAGGATAACACATCCTTTTATAAATGAGCACTAGACAGGCTGTCATCATACACTTGTGTATATTCTCAGAGGTTGTTATCTTGACAGATGGGTTTTGTAGAGCAGCAAAAGCTTTTAAGGTGCAAAAAAATGTATTTTGTTAAAGTCCATAATTATACAAGTGCCATTTAAAAAAAAAATACACCTTTGCTTAAAGACATATTTAAAACTTCTCTCCAGATGTTCATAAAATAAAACTCAATGATTTTCCTCTGTACGTGACACAGTCCTGTACCGTCTGCTAAAATGCGTGTTATTTTTCAAATTGTTATTATTACAATTTTTTTATATTTCTCTTGACTTTGAGTTCAGGTATCCCTTTACTTTATTTTAAAATTAAAGGGAATCTATTGTCATTCAGATATACATGTGAATGTAATTCGTTTAAAGCTGATCTCCAGGCAGATATAAAAAAATGCAAACAAATGTAGTCATGCAAACATTTTTAAAGTGGGGCTTTTATCAGAACTACAAACCTCAGCTGTCTTGTTTATTTTATCTGAGACACATTGGGGTTTTTATAGCCGCAGGAAGACTGTGTTAGGCATACATGGTTAATTTAAAAGAGATGAATGGGATGCAGCAGAATCTCTAAGGGCATTAAATCTACTACCAGATGGGGACAAAAACTAGGATGGACGCAGAGAGACAGAAAGGGAAACTTTGGCCCAGATTCACAAAGACTTACGACGGCGTATCTCCAGATACGCCGTCGTAAGTCCGAATGAGCGCCGTCGTATGTATGCGCCTGATTCATAGAATCAGTTACACATACATTCTGCCAAGATACGAGCGGCGTAAGTCTCCTACGCCGTCGTATCTTGGGTGCATATTTACGCTGGCCGCTAGGTGGCGCTTCTGTTGATTTCCGCGTTGAATATGCAAATGAGCTAGATACGCCGATTCACGAGCGTACATGCGCCCGTCACATTTAGTAACGCCGTTTACGTAAGACTTACGCCAGCGTAAAGATAAAGCAGGTCTCTAGGTGGCGCAGCCCATGCAAAGTATGGACGTCGGAACAAGCGTATCTTTTTACGTCGTTTGAGTAAGTCATACGTGAATAGGGCTGTGCGTAAGTTACGTTCACGTCGTAGGCAGTGTTCGACGTATTTTAGGATTTCTTTTCGACGCATGCGCACTGGGATACGTCCATGGACGGAGCATGCGCCGTTCGTTTAAAACGTCATTTACGTGGGATCATGCTTTATTTACATAAAACACGCCCACCTCTTCACAATTTGAATTAGGCGCGCTTACGCCGGCACATTTACGCTACGCCGCTGTAACTTAGGACGCAAGTGCTTTGTGAATACAGCACTTGCCTCTCTAAGTTGCGGCGGTGTAGCGTAAATACGATACGCTACGCCCGCCCACACTTACACCGCCCTACGTGAATATAGGCCTTTGACTACTTATCTTGTGCATCTGACATCAGCTATTTCTTACTGAAGACACTTCACAATTTCAAATATCAACTGCAACCTCTCCAACCACTAATGGTACTAGATCTTCACATATACAAATATATACTATGGGCTAGATTCACAAAAGGGATACAACGGCGTTTCTCCTGATACGCTGTCGTATCCCTGTTTCTATCTATGCGACTGATTCATAGAATCAGTTACGCATAGATATCCCTAAGATCCGACAGGTGTAATAGTTTTACACTGTTGGATCTTAGGATGCAGTACCGCGGCCGCCGCTGGGGGGAGTTTGCGTCGTAAACCAGCGTTGGGTATGCAAATTAGGAGTTACGGCGATCCACAAAGCTTTTTCCCGTTGTTACGTCGCCGCGAGTGTTAGTTTGCCGTCGCAAAGATAGGGCACCTTTTACAAAGTGGAAAATTACTCCACCATGTAAAAGTATACCCGTCTTTCCCACGTCGCTTTTGAATTTTTTTAAAAATTTTTATTTTTCCCGGCGCAAGTCTTTTTTTCACGTTGCGATTCACAAAACGTTGGCAGATAGTAATTTCGCGCAAAGCACGTCGGGAAATTTGCGTCGGGAGCATGCGCAGTATGTCCAGTGCGGAAGCGCGCCTAATTTAAATGGTACCCGCCCCATTTGAATTGGCCCGCCTTGCGCCGGACGGATTTACGATACACCGCCGCAAATTTCCAGGTAAGTGCTTTGTGGATCGGGCACTTAGACAGAAAATTTGCAGGGGTGTAACGTAAATCGGTTACGGTACGGTGCGCCCGGGCTACGTGAATCTGGCCCTATATTAACAAAAGTATTGGGACTCCTGTCTTTACACACACATGAACTTTAATGGCATCCCAGTCTTAAGCCCTGTACACACAGGCCAGAATCTCATCAGGAAAAAACTTTGTTTTTCCTGACGAGATTCTTGGCAAAAATCTCTTGCCGCCCGAGTGTACACACAGATCTTTTAAAAGAACCGTGGTTCTCTTGAAAGGCAAGAACGCAGTGACGTCATCGCGTACGACGAGCATGCGCTCGTCACATTCGATGCTGTCGCCGCCATCTTGCTGCACCCTACCTATGCCTAGGAAGCTACCGCGCATGCGTCAAAGTTATTTCGAGCATGCGCGGGTTTCCACCGCGACAGGTAAGTATACACACTCTCGGGTTTCTCGGCCGAGAATCACGACGAGAAAATAGAGAGCAGATTCTCTATTTTTCTCGTCGAGATTTTAGGCAGTTTTCTTGATGATAAACCTCAAAGCCTCATACACACGCACGCACACACCGAGCGTGTTTACGAGGCTTTAGTGTTCAATATTAAGTTGGCCCACCCTTTGCAAATAAAACAGCTTCAACTCTTCTGAGAAGGCTGTCCACAAGGTTTAGGAGTGTGTCTTCCAGAAGCTCATTTGTGAGGTCAGGCACTGATGTGGATGAGAAAGCCTGGCTCACAGTCTCCACTCGAATTTATCCCAAAGGTGTTCTATCGGGTTGAGGTCAGGACTCTGTGCAGGCCAGTCAAATTTCTCCACCCTAAACTCGCTCATCCATGTCTTTATGGACCATGCGTTGTGCACTGGTTAAAATCATTTGGTAGAGGGGGGGGTTATGGTGTTGGGTTGTTTTTCTGGGGTTGGGCTTGGCCTCTTAATCCTCGTACACACGATCAGATTTTCATTGGACAAATTGTAGGACTTTTGTCCGAAGGTTGTTGGCCGTGAACTTGTCTTGCAAACAAATGGCAAAGAACTGTCGGCCAACAAACACAAAACTACGTGTTTTTTCAGCTATTTAGCACCACCCTTTGTGCAACTTCTGCAAATGTTGTGTTATGGTGAGAATTGCATCTGAGCATGCATGTTTGTACTTTGTTGTCGGATTATCCGATCGTGTGTAAACAAGTCCTTAGGACAAAACTCCACACATTTGTTGGCGGACAATTTTAAAGCATGCTATCCCACATTTGTCCGTGGAAAATCTGACAACAATTGTCCGATGGAGGATACGAATGGTTGTATTTTCCGACAACATCCGGTCATCACACAATTCCCGTTAGATAATCCGATCGTGTTTACGAGGCTTTAGTTCCAGTGAAGGGAACTTACTGGATCAAACACGATCGGACTTTTTGACAACAAACCTCCGACGGACCTGTTTGAGCAGACAATCCGACCGTGTGTACACCCTGTTGGACAAACTTTTTCACTTTTTCATCGGACAAATGTTTGCTGTGAGAACATAAACTATCCGGCAACAAATGTCCGATGGTGCAAAATCCTATCGTTTGTGTACACAAGTCCATCGGACTAAAGTCCAAAGTACAAACACGCATGCTCAGAACCAATGCTAAAGATCAGCCAACAATAGCAGAAGTTGCCCACAGGGTGGCGGTAAAGAAAAAAACATGTAATTTGGTGAAAGTTGGCTGAAAAAGTCCTGCTGTGTGTATGCATACCAAGCTCACAGGCAACGTCCTTCAGAGCAAAATCCACGGAAAATTCAGATGAAAGTCCGATCGTGTGTATGAGGCTTTAAAGTGATTGTAAAGGATCGTTTTTTGTTTTTTAAATAACAAACATATCACACTAAAGCTTCATACACACGATCAGACTTCCATCTGACTTTTACGTGGATTTTGCTCTGAAGGGCATTGCCCGTGAACTTGGTATGCATACACACGGCAGGAGTTTTTGTGACAAAAGGTCAGATCATGTGTATGGGTCTTTATTTTCACTGTGCAGCTCGTTTTGCACAGAGTGGCCCTGAACACCGTCTTCAGGGGTCCCTCTCTGCATAGTATGCATTAAGGTGAAAAAACATGAGGGTTTACAACCCCTTTAAGGCGTTAGCATACCAAGACATTTTGGACAATTTCATGCTCTCAACTTTGTGGGAACAGTTTGGGGATGTCACTTCCTATTCCAACATGACTGTGAACTCAATCAGATAGAACACCTTTGGAATGAATTAGAGCGCAAACTGCCAGCCAGCCCTTTTTGTCCACATCAGTGCCTGACCTCACAAATGTGCTTCTGGAAGAATGGTCAAACATTCCCATAGGCACACTCCTAAACCTTGTGGCCAGCCTTTTTAGAAGAGTTGAAGCTGTTATAGTTGCAAAGGGTGGGCCAACTCAATATTGAACCCTACGGACTAAGACTGGGATCTCATTAAAGTTCATGTGCGTGTAAAGGCAGGTGTTACAATACTTTTGGTAATATAGTGTATGTTGGATTTGCCTCAACATCCTCCCTACTGGGCCCAACTCCAACCACCAGTCCCCATAGCGGCCACTAAGGATGAGCCGAACACCCCCCTGTTCGGTTCGCATCAGAACTTGCGAACACACCAAATGTTTGTGTGAACTTTAGAACCCCGTTAAAGTCTATGGGACTCGGACATATGAAATCTAAAGTGTTAATTTTAAAGGCTAATATGTAAGTTATTGTCCTAAAAAGTGTTTGGGGACCTGGGTCCTGTCCCAGGAAACATGTATCAATGCAACAAAAAAGTTTTAAAAACGGCCGTTTTTTCAGGAGCAGTGAATTTAATAATGCTAAAAGTGAAACAATAAAAGTGTAATATTACTTTAAATTTCGTACCTAGGGGGGGTGTAAAGTCAGCATGTGAAAAAGCGCATGTTTCCCGTACATAGAACTGTCTCTGCACAAAGTGTCATTTCTGAAAGAAAAAAAGGCATTTAAAACCGGGTTTGCGGCTCTAATGAATTGCCGGCTCTGGCAATTCAGAGATGATTCATTCATAAAAAAAAAAATGTGGGGGTCCCCCAAATTCCATTAACAGGCCCTTCAGGTCTGATATGGATATTAAGGGGAACCCCGCTATCAATTTAAAAAAAAATGACGTGGGGTTCCCCCCAAATATCCACACCAGACCCTTATCCGAGCGCGTTAACCTGGCCGGCCGCAGAAAAGAGGGGGAGACAGAGTGCGGCCCCCCTCTCTCCTGAACCGCACCAGGCCACATGCCCTCAACATGGGGAGGATGTCCCCATGTTGATGGGGACAAGGGCCTCATCCCCACAACCCTTGCCCGGTGGTTGTGGGGGTCTGTGGGCGGGGGGCTTATCAGAATCTGGAAGACCCCTTTAACAAAGGGGACCCCCAGATCCTGCCCCCCCTTTGTGAATTGGTAATGGGGTACACTGTACCTCTACCATTTCACGAAGGAAGTGTAAATAGTTAAAAAAAAACACACAGACACCGTAGAAAAAATTCCTTTATTAATACAAAAAATAAAAATCCAGCGATGCGGCTCCCTGCTCCAACTTTTTCTTCAATCCAGCGACGGATGATCTCTCCAGCGACGGTCCGGTCCAGCGATGAGAAGATCCATCCGTCCAGAGTGCAGCAGGTGAGCTCCTCTCTCCGCTGGACACAGCCCAGCGGAATGACGCGCTGGAACTTTGACATTTCTTATATAGGGGAAGCAGCCACCTGTCACGTGACCCCGCCCCCTCTGACTCACCCTCGTACGTCACTGGGAAAGACCGGTCTTTTCCAGTGACGTACGAGGGTGCGTCAGAGGGGGCGGGGTCACGTGACGGGTGGTCACGTGACGGGTGGCCGCTTCCCCTATATAAGTAATGTCAAAGCTCCAGCGCGTCATTCCGTTGGGCAGTGACCAGCGGAGAGAGGAGCTTGCCTGCTGCGCTCTGGACGGATGGTTCTTCTCATCGCTGGACCGGACCACTGATCACCCATTGCTGGAGAGATCATCCGTCGCTGGATAGAAGACAACATTGGAGCAGGGAGCCGCATCGCTGGATTATTTTTATTTTTTTATTAATAAAGGAATTTTTTCTACGGTGTCTGTGTTTTTTTTTAACTATTTACACTTCCTTCGTGAAATGGTAGGGGTACAATGTACCCCATTACCAATTCACAAAGGGGGGGCCAGGATCTGGGGGTCCCCTTTGTTAAAGGGGTCTTCCAGATTCTGATAAGCCCCCCCGCCCACAGACCCCCACAACCACCGGGCAAGGGTTGTGTGGGGATGAGGCCCTTGTCCCCATCAACATGGGGACATCCTCCCCATGTTGAGGGCATGTGGCCTGGTGCGGTTCAGGAGAGGGGGGGCCCCCCCTCTTTTCTGCGGCCGGCCAGGTTAACGTGCTCGGATAAGGGTCTGGTGTGGATTTTTGGCGGAACTCCACGCCATTCTTTTTTAAAATTTGGGGTGGAGTTCCCCTTAAAATCCAGACCGGACCTAAAGTGTCTGGTATGGATATTTGTCGGGAACCCCACGTCATTTTTTTAAAATTGACGGCGGGGTTCCCCTTAATATCCATATCAGACCTGAAGGGCCTGTTAATGGAATTTGGGGGGACCCCCAGGCTTTTTTTTTATGAATGAATCATCTCTGAAATTGCCAGAGCCGACAATTCATTAGAGCCGCAAAGCTGGTTTTAAATGTAATTTTTCTTTCAGAAATGACACTTTGTGCAGAGACAGTTCTATGTACGGGAAACATGCGCTTTTTCACATGCTGACTTTAAACCCCCCCCCCCCCCAGGTACGAAATTTAAAGGAATATTTCCCTTTTATTGTTTCACTTTTAGCATTATTTAGCATTATTAAATTCACTGCTCCTGAAAAAACATTAGTTTTTAAAACTTTTTTTGCATTGATACATGTTTCCTGGGACAGGACCCAGGTCCCCAAACACTTCTTAGGACAATAACTTGCATATTAGCCTTTAAAATTAACACTTTAGATTTCTCCCATAGACTTTAACAGGGTGTTCCGCGTCTTTTCGAATTTGCCGCGAACACCCCAAATTGTTCGTTGTTCGCCGAACAGGCAATGTTCGAGTCGAACATGAGTTCGACTCGAACATGAGTTCGACTCGAACTCGAAGCTCATCCCTAGCGGCCACATTCGCTTTAAAGTAAACCTGTCATGGGAGAGTCATGGAGGTCACCTTACCTTCCTATCTGCACCTCAGATTTCTAGGTGCCTGGCTTTTAGGCTGATTCTCTTGCTTCCGCACTTTGATTCAGTGACCTGGAAAAAGAATAAAGATGAGGAGCTTTTATTTTCTTGATCTGAAAACTTGTTTGGAATGGGAATGTATATATAATTATACTGAAGTTACTGCATTAGACTAGTAGCTAGGCAACTAGTATTCTTGGGAGATCAAGAATGACAACACCTGTATTTATTTCATGACAAGTATATTTCAAAGGTTGTACAAATACTATGTTTACTTAGTACTTCTACACAATTAGCCAGATTCAGAGACGTAGAGTAGATACGCCGTCGTAACTCTGAATCTAAGCCGTCGTACATTTAAGTGTATTCTCAAATTGAGATACACATAAATGTAGCTAAGATACGACTGCCTGCTCCGTCGTATCTTAGCTGTCTAGTTCCGCTGGCCGCTAGGGGCGTGAACGCTGCTTTACGCCTAAAAAGCGTAAATCAGCGAGATACGCCTATTCACGAACGTACGCTTGCCCGTCGCAGTAAAGATACGCCATTTACGTAAGGCGTTTTCCGGCGTAAAGTTAGTCGAACAAAAAGCTGGCCTGGCCAATGTTAAGTATGGACGTCGTTCCCATGTCAAATTGATATTTTTACGTTGTTTGCGTAAGTCGTCCGTGAATGGGGCTGGACGTAATTTACGTTCACGTCAGAACCAATACGTCCTTGCGGCGTACTTTGAAGCAATGCACACTGAGATATGTTCACGGATGGCGCATGTGCCGTTCGTTAAAACCGTCAATCACGTCGGGTCACGAGTCATTAACATAAAACACGCCCCCCTGTTCCTCATTTGAATTAGGCACGCTTCCGCCGGCCCATTTACGCTACGCCACCGTAACTTAGGAGGCAAGTGCTTTGTGAATACAGCACTTGCCTCTCTGACTTACGGCGGCGTAGCGTATATGCGATACACTACGCTGCCTCAAAGTTAAGCCAGTCTTTCTGAATCTGGCTTTTTTAAGTAAACATAATTTATGATAAAGGGGGTTATTTACAAAAGGTAAATCCACTTTGCACTACAAGTGCAAACTACAAGTGCAAAGTGCACTTGAAATTGCAGTGAAAAAGTAACCTTGGAAGTGCTGTCGCTGTAAATCTGAGGGGTAAATCTGAAATGAGGGGAAACTCTGTTGATTTTATCATCCAATCATGTGCAGGCTAAAATGCTGTTTTTTATTTTCCTTGCATGTCCCCCTCGGATCTACAGTGACTGCACTTCCAAGTGCACTTTCAGTGCAATTTCAATTACACCTTGCACTTGTAGTTTGCACTTGTAGTGCAAAGTGGATTTGCACTAGTAAATAACCCCCAAAGTGTACATCTGCAGTTTCCTGTGTAGCAATTTGTTTTGTTATATTATTTACAAATCATATTTTGGTTTTAAAAGTCATATTAAAGTGATTGTAAATAATCACCTTGTAAAACAACCCATTCAGTTTAAAACTGAAATAAAAGGGGCGTGGTCTGGTCCTTGTCCGAGATGGCCACTTAGTATCTGAGCTCCGACACCACGAGGTCCAGCAACAGCTTTAACAGAGGTATTTTCAACTGAGGTTTTTGGAGATCCCACTCATCTCACGACCGCTACCTACCAACCCTCCGCCCAGCAAACTCTGGTAATTCCTGCTGACTTTTCCGGACCCCCCTACACCAAAGGGTGACCTAGCTGGCCAATTTCCACCTTTCGGATTCATCCCCTTTACAACCTTTCTCTCCCCTCTCTTTTTTCGATTGATGGAAAAAAGGCTGCACCTCTTTTTCAAGCATCAATCTGATGCCGCGTGCACACGACTGTTTTTCCTGATGTTTAAAAACCCGTCTTTCACGACGTGATTCCTCTCCAGCCTGACTTGCATACACACGTTCATGCAAAAAAACGTCCGACCAAAGCGCGGTGACGTACAGTACAACACGTATGATGGGACTATAAAGGGGAAGTTCCTTTCAAATGGCGCCACCCTTTGGGCTGATCCTCGTGTTAGTAAGAGTTTGGTGAGAGACGATTTTGTGCTTTTCAGTCTTGTGCTTTTCAGTCCGTTACAGCGTGACAAATGTGCTATCCCCATTACGAACGCTAGTTTTACCAAAATGATCGCTCCCGTCTCATACTTGATTCTGAGCATGCATGTTTTTTTTCCCCTCGGAAAAGCATACACGCGACCATTTTTCGCGATAAGAAACAGACTGACGTGAAACACGACGAGAAAAAAGAGAGCTGGTTTCAATTTTTTTGGCGGGCAGTTTTTTCGTCGAGAAAACTGCTAGGGTGTATACACACGACCGTTTTTCTCGACCAATATAAAAAAATGGCAGTTTTCTCATCGGGAAAAATGGTTGTGTCTACGGGGCATGAGACACAGCCATTTCAAGACAACTAACTAAATTAGCAGGACTGTGCTGACAAAACTGGGGCAGTTTGTAAGTATGCCAGCGGTTACCAATTTGAATATAATATAGACAGCACAATGAAGTTAGCACCTCTGCCTGGAAGCACTAGGATTATCAGTTTAATTCCAAAACCCTGACACTACCTGCATGGAGTTTGCATGTTCTCCCTGTGCCTGTGAGGATCTCCACTGGATACTTCTGGTCCCCCACACGCCAAAGACATGCTGAGAGGATAATTGGCTTCTAAACTGGCTTTAGTATGTGTATGAATGTGAGGTGAGAACCTGTACATTCGCATCAGGCACTGATGTCAATCGAAAATAAATAAATAATATATATATATATATATATATATACAGTATGTAAAAGTGCTGCATCAACTGTTGGTGCTACATAAGTACCTTTAATAAATAAATAAATAAATAAATAGCAAATGTAACTAAATAATCAGATTGTTATGACCTGTGGCCAATTTGATGTTTTCTTTATTTTTCTTTTTAATAAAGAAAGTGGATTGTGTTTATTATTATATATTTTTTTTTAACTCTGTTTAGCTAATGCACTTGTGTCCACCATAAGCAAATTCTACACTTGTTAGCAAAGTGCTATAAATATATAAAGCGACAGTGCCATGCAATCTAATACTTTTAATACTGCTACCTTTAACCTAGTGTCTAAAATATATACTAATGCTGTAATTCATATATAAACAATCCACTGCTATGAAATCCACCCTTATGTATATCCAACCACATAAATGCAATACTAATGTATACGTGCAATCAATAAAGTGCTGCCTGTGCAATGTTCTGGGGCCCAAAACAAATCAACCCTACATAAATTATATATATCACCAAGTGACTATTTTTTACACAAATTACATGAATCACACAAAAATCATAATATAATAATATGTGCCAGTGAAAATAAATTAAAAGTTGTATATAAACCAATATACTATATATGTACATTGGTAGAAGTTTCTATATCACATAATGTTCACTGTATAGATATTCCACTATAGTGCTGTATTTTGTCTGGAAATATGAGTAGTCCTCTTGATCTGGTGTGACTCTTTTTCCTTATTTCTACTCTCCTGTGATTTCTTTATCCTCACTCTGGATGTTGGAAAGTTAATCCATCACCATCCTAGATCCCCTTGAAGGGTATGACCACATGAAGCCCAAAAGAGATTAAAACTTATAGTGCTCACTGTGTATTAAAGCGGAGCTCCACCCAAAAATGGAGCTTCCGCTTTTCGCAACCCTCCGGTGTCACATTTGGCACCTTTCAGGGGGGAGGAGGTGCAGATACCTGTCTAAGACAGGTATTTGCACCCACTTCCGGGAATACGTTACTGCGGCAGACACACCTCTACCTGCAGCCCCCGCTCTCCTCTGGGAAACACACTGTTCTCAGGAGAGAGCGGGGACCAGTGACGGCTCGGTGCGCTACTTGCGCATGCGCAGTAGGGAACCGGGCAATGAAGCCGCAACGCTTCACTTCCCGATTCCCTAACCGAGGATGGCTGCTGGTGCAGCCGAGTGATGAGCGATTGCTCGTCCTCGGTTGACTACATCGCGGGCGCACTGGACAGGTAAATGTCATTTTTTTCAGCAGTCAGCAGTATTTGTAGCTGCTGGCTCTTAAAAAAAAAAAAATGGCGGAACCTCCGCTTTAAGCTTTATATTTTGAAAAACATATATGATGCCACTCACGTTATATAAAAAATCCAAATAACCTGTATGCAACCTCCGTGTGCCTCCAACAAAATGGCGTCCCACACCCTTCCGTTTGTGGCGTGACATCATTGGTTCCTCCTCCCTAGGCGTTACATCACCTCTCCAAGTGACTACACCTGTTAGCAGTGTCAATATCCAGTCCATCTTTCTTAATATAATCATCCCTGCCAGGCACATGTTTAACCATTTTGTTTCACATGTTTGTTTTATGCAACCATCTAGGAAAATTGCATTGTGGGATGTTACCATATGGATTTACGGTATGCTTACTTGACATTAGTATTATACAATGTCATCCACTCTTTTATTAAAAAAAATCTTTAAACTTCCACATACAGTTGTATTGAAGGATTGGCTACACACTGGCCATGGGATAATATAGCTAGCAGGACAAAACAAAATCAAACATGCAAAGCTGGGATGGAATGATGGTTTCACAGCTATTTAATAATGAAGCTATAAAAGTATACCACTTCCCGGCCAATATACGTCATATGACATTATGGACTTTGAGCGAGTATATCTGAATGATGACTGCAGCTACAGCTGGCGAATTCTGTGCACCGTGAGAACAATTATAGCGGCAGTTTAGCCACTTTATCATTCCTCCCCCCTCCCGCCACCCTCCGATGCTTCTACTGGCCAGAGAACATAATCAGTCACCACCGGAATTTGAGCATAGAGATTTCTGGTGACCAGATCATCTCTATGACCCGTGGAGGCCCGGGCATGACGTTATGATGTCACATCCGGGCCAGCGGAAGTACACGTCCGGGGACCCGGCTGGAAAGGCAGAGGCGGTTTATTATTATTTTTTTATCTCCGCCTGAAGGAGAGATGTGGGGTCTTATAGACATGTTAGGTATCTATTTACTCTGTGTAACATCATCTTTCACATTATTGAAAAAAATTGGACTAATGCCGCGTACACACGGTCGGACTTTTGACTGTGCAAAACTCTGTCGGAATTTCCGATGTAAAAATAGAGAACCTGCTCTCTATCTAAGTCCGTTGGAATATCCGATGAAAAGCTCCCATCTGACTTTTTCCATCGGAAATTCCGACCGTGTGTACGCAGCTTAACTTCACAGTTTTTTTTACAGTTAGTTTTTTTTTAATAAAAAAGAGTTTGAAAAATCGCTGCGCAAATACCGTGTGACATAGAACGTTGCAACAACCACCATTTTATTCCCTAGGGTCTCTGCTAAAAAAACATATATAATGTTTGGGAGTTCTGAGTAATTTTCAAAAAAAAATTGATGATTTTTACTTGTAGGAGCAAAGTGTCAGAACTGACCAGGACGGGAAGCAGTTAAAGTTAATACTAACAGTTTAACTGGCTGTTACCTGCCTCTATATGTGCACTGAGATATCCGCCATAAAATGTTTGTATTCTTTATTTTCTTCTTAACAGGGTTTAAAGTTTAATTTGCCATCTAACACACACAATAAAATAAACGTGCTTTGGCCTGGTGCTCTGAATTTAGAGATGTTGGTGTTTTGTAGCTTTCAGAGGGATCAGAACTGCTGTCTGTTAGCAAGACAGCTGAAACAGACAGGAGACAACAGGGACAGTCAAACCCCAAACCGATTTATTTCATCCTGCTGTTTATGGAATTGCATGCTGTAACATACACTGTGCTCTTTGAGCTAGCACCACAGAGATACAGTTCAGCTGTAATATTTTTAGTTTCCAGCTACAGAAAGATTTTATGATGGATCACAGTCACACTTCTCCTATTTAAATCAGGTTCCTAAAACCAAGACCACATTTTATCAAAGGACAGAAATGGACCAATGCCTAGGACTGCAGCTTAAAGAGATACCGTCAAGATTGGGCTTATGCAAAACTCTGAATATTTAGTCTTTAATTATCATAAATTTACATTTTTTTTCTTTCTTATAGCTTTCTTATTTATATGTACCCATTTAATTAGCTTAAAGTGGTTGTACACCCTCACGTATACCCAGTGAAGTGAATAGCCTCAGATGATACACAGAGATGAAACAAATCCTCCTCAATAGGTTTTACTTGTTTATCTGTAGTCATCTCCTCTTGATACCCCTTCAAAAGGGCAGATTGTGTTAAAAAATCTTTCTTCATCTGCCTGCGATCGTTCCCCAGAGAGGCAGAACGGCAATCTGCCTATGTAAACAAGGCAAATCACCGTTCTGACAGGGGAAAACATAGAGATCTTGGCGGTTATTTACGGAAGGCAAATGCACTTTGTACTACAAGTGCAAACTACAAGTGCAAAGTGCACTTGAATTTGCACTGAAAGTGCACTTGGAAGTGCAGTCACTGTAGATCCGAGGGGGACACGGAAGGAAAATAAAAAACAGCATTTTAGCTTGCACATGATTGGATGACAAAATCAGGGGGGCTTCTTCTCATTTCAGATCTACCCCTCGGATTTACAGCGACTGCACTTTCAAGTGCACTTTCAGTGCAATTTCAAGTGTTCTTTGCACTTGTAGTTTGCACTTGTAGTGCAAAGTGTATTTGCCTTTTGTAAATAACCCCCCTTGTGTTCCTGCTAAGCAGGATCACGGATCTCTGTGTTCTCCCACTCCCTTCCCTGTCAGTGTCATTAGTACAGTAAAAATGTATATTGTTAGCAGTGATCACTGTATTAGTTGCACTGGTCCCCAAAAAAAGTGTCAAAAGTGTCAGTTAGTGATTTGTCTACTGCAATGTTGCAGTCCCGTAAAAATCGCTGATCGCTTCCATTATTAGGAAAAAAATCAAAAAAATAATTCCATAAAAATATCCCATCATTTGTAACTTTTGTGCAAACCAATCAAAATGCACTTATTGGAATTTTTTTATTTTTTTTACCAAAAATATTTAGAATACATATTGGCCTAAATTGATGAAGACATTTTTTCTTTTATTGGATATGCTCTATAGCAGAAAGTAAAAAATATTGTTTGTTTTTTCAAAATTGTTGCTTTTTTTTGTTTATAGCGCAAAAAATAAAAACCACAGAGCTGATTATATACCACCAAAATAAAGCTCTATTTGTGGGAAAAAAGGAAATAATTTTTTTTGAGTACAGGGTTACACAACCGTGCAATTGTCAGTTAAATGAATGCAGTGCCGTATCGCAAAAAAATTCCTGGTCTTGAAGGCGGTAAAACCTTCCAGGGCTGAAGTGGTTAATAATACAGCTTGATCAGTTTCCTGCCCTTTGTCTGTGATTGGACAGTGAATCAGTGGCAGCATGTACATAGGGGGCGCATGGGTGCCGCCCCCCAAAGCTAGTCATGAAAAAAACCAAGGCCCTATAACCACTTTAGCCCCCGGAAGAATTTACCCCCTTCCTGGCCAGAGCACTTTTTACAATTTGGCACTGCGTCGCTTTAACTGACAATTACCCAGTCATGCAATGCTGTACCCAAACACAATTTGTGTCCTTTTTTCCCCACAAATAGTGCTTTCTTCTGGTGGTATTTGATCACCTCTGTGGTTTTTATTTTTTGCGCTATAAACCAAAAAAAAGCGACAATTTACTTTTTGCTATAATAAATATACCCCCCAAAAAACATTTCTTTATTAGTTTAGGCCGATATATATTCTCCTACATATCTTATATTGATTGGTTTGCGCAAAAGTTATAGCATCTACAAACTATGAGAAATATTTATGGCATTTTATGGCATTTTTATTATTTATTTCTGTTTTACTAGTAATGGCGGTGATCTGCGATTTTTAGCGGCATTGCCACATTTTGGTTTGAAAGATTCGACACTTTTGACACATTTTTGGGACCATTAACACTTATACAGCGATCAGTGCTATAAAAATGTACCGATTATTGTGTAAATATCACCGGAGGGGTTAACACTAGGGGGCGATAAAGGTGTTAAATGTGTGTTACCTCAGTGTGTTCTAACTGTGAGGGGATGTGACTTACTAGGGGAGGAGACATATATCGTTATTCCTACTTAGTAGGAACAAACAACATGTTTCCTCTGCCCTGACAGTACAGGGATTTGTGCTCGGGCACGATGACAGAACATTTAAAGGACCTTTTTATTTTAATTTCTTAACTGGTTCCCGACCGCCTCACACAGATTTACTGGGGCACAATGGCTCCCCTGGGCGAAATCCCAAATATATATATATATATATATACAGGTTTCCCCTCCCTGCCATGCGCCCTCTGGCGGCTCTTAAATGTAAACCTGTATATATACGGGATTTCACCCAGGTAAGCCATTGTGCCGTAGTAAATCTGCATGAGGCGGTCGGGAACTTGTTAAAAAAAACAAAATAAAAGGTCCTTTAAGTGCACTTAGTCCGGGCGCTAATTCACGTGGTCAGACTAGCACCAGTTGCACAGCTCCCGATGTACACAGGACAATGTCTTTTGGCACACTGACTTATGATGGTGGTGGTGCTCTCTGTGACTGTGAGTGCAGCCGTGTGCTGCCATCTGTTGGTGTGTTACAAAGCCAGTCTCAAAACGTTTTGATGCCACCTCGTACTATATATATTTAGTATTTTAGTTTAATTTAAATATGCAAACAACATTTTTTTTTTTGGTTTATATACAATGATTTTTCTTCCTGATAGTCGCTGATGCAACCTGAGCTCAGTGCTGGAAGTAGGGGAATAAATATAGTAAATTATGGGTAAATCCTGGTGTACTTCATGCTTCAGTTGCTCCCTTGTTTACCTGAGTGATAGATTAATATGATACAATTAAGTAAATGACAGTGTGGTCTTGTTCCACAGAGTTTTACAGTGGCCCTGAAATTGAGATTGTTCTTTGGGAGTGCAGAAAGGTGAAACTAAGGTTGAGAGACAATCAGGCAGTGTTTGGTTTTGTGTTTAATTCTATGTGGTAAATTTATATTTATATATGACCGACCATAATGAACAGATGTGAAGTGAGACAAAAGTTAGCTTCAGAGTACAAACTGACCAAAATAAACTAGGGCTGCACAGGCGAGTACATCCTATAGCTGCCTAAGTACTTTACTTGTTTGTTGATAGTTATGTCATTAGAATCATAAAAATGTCAGTGTGCTACAAAAATCAATAATTGCCAACAAGCAGCGGTGGTACGTCTATAAAGGGCGCAGGAGCGCCACCCCCCCCCCTCTCCTGCACCACTCTAATCCCCATAGATAGATTCATGCAATACATGAATCTATCTATGGTCGCTGCTGACACCCCCTATTCAGGTGTCCGGACCCTTTTCGGTCATTGGGCACTTGAATTACAGAGGTGGGGGTGTTTTTTGGAAGTGCCTAATTAGAGCTATTGCCTCTAATAGGCGTCCAAATATTACTCACTCAGCTGTATGCTAGCAAAATGAAGAAATTTGCTTTACTAACATTGAACCCCCCTTCAGCCAATCAGGTGTGCCGGGTCTGTGTTACCTGTCACCTGATTGGCTGAAATGACAGGCTCCTGGCTCCTCCCCCCGCTGAGTGCCCCCATAGTAAGCCACTTGTGTGGGCCTGCTCCCGAGCCTCGCAGTCTGCGTTTATTAACAGAGACAATGGGACTCGACCCTGCCCCCTGCTTCCTCATCACTGGCTGTGATTGGCAGCAGTAGGAGCCAATGTGGAGGGAGGGAGCCTATGCTCCCATGCACATTGCTGGATGGATATCAGGCTCAGTCAAGTAGAAAGAGGGGGTGAGAGGAGGCTGTTGGGTGAACTGCATGCAGAAGGTTTTTTAACTTAAAGGGATTGTAAAGGTTTGTTTTTTATTTTCTAAATAGGTTCCTTTAAAGGGGTTGTAAAGGTAAAAAAAAATGTTTTCCTAAATAGCTTTCTTTACCTTAGTGCAGTCCACCTTCACTTACCTCACCCTTCGATTTTGCTTTTAAATGTCCTTATTTCTTCTGAGAAAACCTCACTTCATGTTCTTCTGTCTGTAACTCCACACAGTAATGCAAGGCTTTCTCCCTGGTGTGGAGTGTCGTGCTCTCCCCCTCCCTTGAGGGGGCAAGCAGGAGAGTCAGGACACTCTCTATGTTGCAGATAGAGAAAGGAGCTGTGTGTTAGTGGGACTCTCCTGTTTGCCCCCTCCCCCTCAAAGGAGGGGGCGTGCACGACACTCCAGACCAGGGAGAAAGCCTTGCATTACTGTGTGGAGTTACAGACAGAAGAACAGGAAGTGAGGATTTCTCAGAAGAAATAAGGACATTTGAAAGCAAAATCGAAGGATGAGGTAAGTGAAGGAGGACTGCACTAAGGTAAAGGAAGCTATTTAGGGAAAAAAAAGTTGTACCTTTACAACCGCTTTAAGCTAGTGCATTGTTGGTTCACTAACCTTTTCCTTCGATTTCCCTGTTTTTTTTTCTTTGTTTTCTTTGTCTGAATTTCTCACTTCCTGCTCTGTTCTGGCTGACTAACCGTTGTTCGAATGATGGTGGCAAGTTTACTTAGGAGAAACAGGAAGTGAGAAATTCAGACAAAGAAAAAAAACATTTAGAAGGGAAATTGAAGGAAAAGGCAAGCGAACAAACAATGCACTAGCTTAAAGGATCACTTAAGGAATTTTTTTTTTTTTAGCTAAATAGCTTCCTTTACCTTACTGCAGTACTGGTTTCATGTCCTCATTGTTCGTTTTTGCTTTGAAGTTGCTGTAATTCCGCTGTGATCTCCACACTTCCTGCTTGTCTGGCTCCTTATGAAAAATCTCATGCGAGCTTCTCACTGTGGTTCAAGCTGTGTGTCTAAAACTCCTCAGAACCAATCAGATTCATTTTAAAAACAAAACACTGCCCTGGATTTGTTTGTTTTTGTTCTGTGGGTCTCTTTACTTCACAGAAACATGAAACCAGTTTAAAAACGAAAGTGAAACTGCAGGCACATTATATGATTGATTTATATCTATTTTTAATCATTTTTAAAAGGAATCAGTTAACTTGTATGTCTCTATACCCTGTAAACAGTCATTTCAGCAAAAAAAAATTCCTTTAGTGACCCTTTAAAGGAACCTATTTAGAAAATAAAAAACAAGCCTTAAAAACCCCGTTAAGGCTGGGTTCACACTAGTGTAAATTGGAGTTGGGTTTCTCTCCACCCAATTTGCATGTTAAGAGATTGTGACCGGCTCTCTATGGAGTCGGTTCACACATCTCCAGAGCTGCTCCAGGTGCAAATTGCACAGGAGTCCTGTGCGTCTTTTGGTCCATTTCAGGTCAGATTTCAGCCAAAAATGTAGACTGAAATTGAACCTGAACTGGTGAACAGTAGAGATGAACACCCCCCCGTTCGGTTCGCACCAGAACCTTCGAACGGACCGAACGTTCGCGCGAACATTTCGAACCCCATTGACGTCTATGGGACTCGAATGTTCGAATTCAAAAGTGCTCATTTTAAAGCCCAATATACAAGTTATTGTCGGAAAACGGGTTTGGGGACCCGGGTCTTGCCCCAGGGAACATGTATCAATGGAAAAAAAAGTTTTAAAAACTGTAGTTTTTTTTGTTGGAGCAGCAATTTTAATGATGCTTAAAGTGAAAAAAAAAAAGAAAAATTCCTTTAAATATTGTACCTGCTGGGTGTCTATAGTAGTGGCACGTGTTTAGAAATGTCCCTGCACAAAATGAGATTACTATAAGAAAAAAGTAATTTAATACTGCTTGCGGCTTTAATGTAATGTTTGGTCCCTGCAATATGGATGAAAATCACTGAGAAAAATAGCATGGGTTTCCCCGCCCCCACTCCCCCCAGGTCATTACAAGACCCTTTGGCCCTATATACTTTGAACAGCAGTATACAAACAAGACAGGGACTGTAGGTTTGTTGTTAAGTAGAATCTCAACCATGTCATACTTTGCTGCTGCATATTGCACAATTTCCTAAAGAGACACTCAACAAACTACAAAACACTGCAACCCCTCACAGATACTCTAGTTGGAGTGCAGTAATAAGCCCTGCTGCAAAGTATTGCATCAAAAATTGTTATTACACTCCCCTGTTAAACAGTGGCAGAACAATTGGGCCTTAGGCACTGGTGGCGGTGCCCAGAACCAACAATGTTCTTACAAGCTATCAGCAAGATCATTGAGGAGGAAAAGGATATTCAGTCAGCAGCATAACAGGACAGTCACTCAGCATCAGCAAAGGCAGTCTCCAAGTGATCTGACATTTCAAAAAAATTACTCAGTTACATCAGCATCAGGTGCTTGGTAGCTGGTGTTGATCCAAGCCTGATTCATTTATATGAAGGTCAGTCGATCGACGGAGTGGGTGGAGAGGCGCACCCTGTGATCGGTCACAAAGCCTCCAGCAGCACTGAATGTGTGTTCTAAAAGAACGCTGGATGCAGGACAAGCCAGTAGCTCAATTGCATACTGTGCAAGCTCTGGCCAGTGATCCATCCTCAGGACCCAGTAAGCCAGAGGCTTTTCGGTGGGGAAGGTGTCCAAGTCTGATCTTGCCCCTAGGTATTCCCGCACCATGTAAACCAGACGCTGGCGATGGTTGCTGGAACCGGTCATACCTTGGGGCTGCGGACTAAAAAATTGTCTGAATGCATCGGTCAGACGGCCACCTTCTCCACTGCTCCTTCTGTGACTCACCGAAGCCTCAGCAACATGTTGTCCAGGACCAGGATTTGGTAATCCCCCCAGGTTCTGGGAACATGTTGCACAGACCTTTCTGCAAGGCCTCCCGAAGATGTTTCATCTTCTGCTCCCTCTGCGATGGCAAGATAAGGTCTGCAACCTTACTCTGGTAACGTGGATCAAGGAGAGTTGCCAGCCAGTAATGATCCCTCTCCTTGATACCACAAATACAAGGATCCTTACGCAGGCTTTGCAGGATCAGGGAGGCCATGCAGTGTAGGTTTGCTGAGGCATTCGGGGCACAGTCCTGTGGGTCACTGAGGATGACAAGATCTGCAGCCACCTCATCCCAGCCACGTAAAAGTCCATGGGTTCCTTGGGACTGTAAATGATCCCTTGAAGACTGCTGCTGCTGCTGCTGATGCTGAGTGCTAGGCTCCACCTCCATGCTGCTGATACAATCATCCTCCTCCTCATCCTCTTCCTGTGTGCTAGGCGGGCAAGCAGGACCATTGTCTGGATAAAGGGGGCCTTGAGAGTTAAGGAAGTCCTCCTCTTCCTCCCTCTGTTCTGCCTCAAGGGCCCTGTCCATTATTCCACGTAGAGTGTGCTCCAACATGTGAATAAGAGGGACAGTCTCACTGATGCATGCACTGTCACTGCTCATCATTCTCGTGGCCTCCTCAAATGGTGACAGGACAGTGCATGCATCCCTGATCAAGGCCCACTGGCGTGGGAAAAAAACCAAGCTCCCCTGACCCAGTTCTGCTGCCATATTGGCACAGGTACTCATCGATGGCCCTCTGCTGAGTGTGCAGCCGCTGCAGCATGGCCAATGTAGAGTTACATCTGGTGGGCATGTCACAGATTAGGCAGTTCTTGGGCAGGTTGTATTCCCTTTGGAGGTCTGTCAGCCGAGCAGTGGCATTATATGACCTTCGGAAATGCACATAGACTTTCCTGGCCTGCTTCAGGACATCCTGTAAGCCCGGGTACCTGCCCAAGAACCGCTGCACCACCAAATTCAGGACATGAGCAAAACAGGGCACATGGGTCAGTTGTCCCTGTCGCAGGGCAGAGAGGAGGTTGGTGCCATTGTCGCTAACCACCATTCCTGGCTTAAGCTGGTGTGGTGTCAACCACCTCTGAGCCTTCCCCTGTAGAGCTGACAGAACCTCTGCCCCAGTGTGGCTCCTGTCTCCCAAGCACACCAGCTCTAGCACCGTATGGCATCTCTTTGCCTGCATTTCTGCATAGCCCCTCGTACGCCTACGAAGCACCGCTGGTTCCGAGGACACATCAGCACAGGAAGAGGCCACAGAGGAAGAAGAAGAGGAGGGGGTGGAGGAGAGAGGTGTGTCATAACCAGTAGTAGTGTTTTGGAGGCATGGTGGCGGAACAACCTCCAACACTACTGTACCTTGCCCTGCGTCCTTCCCAGCTGCCAGCAGAGTCACCCAATGCGCCGTGAAAGAGAGGTAATGTCCCTGCCCATGCCTGCTGGACCATGAATCAGCGGTAATATGCACCTTACCACTGATCGCCCTGTCCAGCGAGGCATGGACATTGCCTTCCACATGGCCATAGAGAGCCAGAATCGCCTTCCGTGAGAAAAAGTGGCGTTTGGGAACTTGCCACTGAGGTACCGCACATTCCACAAACTCACGTAAGGGGGCAGAATCTACCAACTGAAAAGGCAGCAGTTGAAGTGCTAGCAATTTTGCTAAGCTAGCATTCAACCGCTGGGCATGTGGATGGCTGGGAGAGTACTTCTTTTGGCGCTGCAGCAGCTGGGGCAGGGAAATTTGTCTGGTACAATCTGCCATCGGTGTACCGATAGTAGATTGCCCGCATGTACTACTAGGTTGTGACACACCTAATTCTACACCTTCAGTCCTATCAGTGCAGGCTTCAGAGAGGACTGAGGGTATAGTGGGGTTGGAGATCCCAGCTGATGAGGGGCAAGGGGAGGTCTGCTTTGTTCTTTGGTGTGGGTCTTTCAGGTATGCTTGCCAATGAACTGCATGGCAGGTCGACATATGTCTGGTCAAGCATGGGGTGCCCAAGCGGGTGATGTTTTGGCCACGTGAGATACGCTTGAGACATATGTTGCAAATAGCAACAGTGCAATCTGATGCACATGTCTCAAAAATGGCCCACACCAAAGAACTTTTGCAGTAACGCTGAGACACAGCAGCGCCCTGCACAGGTGTAGCTCTGCGATGTAATGCAGTTGGTGTGCTGCCCTTATGCTGGCCCCTGGAGGGCATCCTGCCTCTTTGGAGATGTGCCTGTGCCTCCTCCTCCTTCTCTCTCCTATCAGGCACCCACGTAGACTCAGTGACCTCCTCATCCCCTCCCTCCTCATCACTGTCGAAAACCTGGCAGTATGCTGCAGCTGGGGGAACATGACTGCCAGATTGCTGTCCCTCTCGGGCACCCCCTCTCTCTGGGCTCACATTACTGCCTTCCTCTATCTGTGTTCCATCATCGGAGCCTTCAAAACGCTGCGCATCTTTATACAGCATGTACCCAACACTGTGTTCAAACAGTTCGGGGGACTCCTCAGGAGGACATGGTGGGACTAGGGAAGGAGTTAGTGATGCCATTGAGCAGAGGGAAGAGGACGCCTTGGCAGCTGCTTTGCCAGACAAAGTAAGCTCAGCCTGGGTGAGAGAGGATGAGGACGGCTTGGTCATCCACTCTACCAATTTGTCTGCATGTTGAGGCTCAACACGGCCAGCTCTCGAAAAGAAGGACGAGCGTGTCCAATGGCCACATGCTGAAGAGGATGCACCGTGTCCACCACCAGCACTGTTGCCTCTAGATGCAGAGCCTGCTTGCCCTTGTGACTCTCTGCCTCTCTTTGTTGTCCTTCCAGACATTATAATGGCTTGCAGAGGACAAAGTCAGTACACACACCTCGTAGCTTTAGGTGCAAACTGCAGAGGACACATGCAGTATACACCAAGTGGGTTTAGGTGAAAAGTAATGAGCACACTTGCACTATAAACCAAATGGGTTTAGGTGGAAAGTAATTAGCACACTTGCACTATACACAAAGTGGGTTTAGGTGCAAAGTAATTAGCACACTTGCACTATACACCAAGTGGGTTTAGTTGCAAAGTAATGAACACACTTGCACTATACACCAAGTGGGTTTAGGTGCAAAGTAATTAGCATACTTGCACTATACAAAAAAGTGGGTTTAGGTGCAAAAAAGTAATGAGCACACTTGTGGTATACACCAAGTGGGTTTAGGTGCAAAGTAATGAGCACACTTGTAGTATACACCAAGTGGGTTTAGGTGCAAAGTAATGAGCACACTTGTAGTATACACCAAGTGGGTTTAGGTGCAAAGTAAATAGCACACTTGCACTATACACCAAGTGGGTTTAGGTGCAAAGTAATGAGCACACTTGCAGTATACACCAAGTGGGTTTAGGTGCAAAGTAATTAGCACACTTGCACTATACACCAAGTGGGTTTAGGTGCAAAGTAATTAGTACTCTTGTACTATACACCAAGTGGGTTTAGGTGCAAAGTAATGAGCACACTTGCAGTATACAACAAATGGGTTTAGGTGAAAAATAATGAGCACGCTTGCACTATACAATATACATCAAGCGGGTTTAGGTGCAAAGTAATTAGCACACTTGCACTATACACCAAGTGGGTTTAGGTGCAAAGTAATTAGCACACTTGCACTATAAACCAAGTGGGTTTAGTTGCAAAGTAATGAGCACACTTGCACTATACACAAAGTGTGTTTAGGTGCAAAGTAATGAGCACACTTGCACTATGCACCAAGTGGGTTTAGTTGCAAAGTAATGAGCACACTTGCACTATACACAAAGGGGCTGATTTACTATTCTCAGTGCGCTGCGCTGGTTCATGCCTTAATTAGTGCGCCGGGTGAAGCCTTAATTAGGCGCATGAACCAGCGTAGCAGCCGGCGCATTGCAAGTGATATGTAAAGCCCCTGCCGAACTCCCTATAGAAGTCTATGGGAGTAATCAAAAGTGTTCATATTAAAGGCTAATATGCAAGTTTTGTCCTAAAAAGTGTTTGGGGACCTGAGACCTGCCCCAGGGGACATGTATCAACACTTTTTTTATTTTTTAAAACAGCCGTTTTTTCAGGAGCAGTGAAATTAATAATGCTTAAAGTGAAACAATAAAAGTGAAATACTCCTTTAAATTTCATACCTAGGGGGGTGTAAAGTCAGCATGTGAAATAGCGCATTTTTCCTGCACTTAGAACTGTCCCTGCACAAAATGACATTCAGAAGGAAAAAAGTCATTTAAAATTCACACGTGGCAATAATGAATTGTCGGCTCTGGCAATTCTAAAGGGATTCATTCCTAAAAAAAAAAAATGACGAAGGGTTCCCTGCAAATATCCATACCAGGCCCTTCAGGTCTGGTGTGGATTTTAAGGGGAACTCCACCCCAAATTAAGAAAAAAAATGGCGTGGAGTCCCCCTAAAAATCCACACCAGACCCTTATCTGAGCACGTTAACCTGGCCGGGCCGCAGAAAATAGGGGGGGACAGAGTGCAGCCCCCCTCTCCTGAACCGTACCAGGTCACATGCCCTCAACATGGGGAGGATGTCCCCATGTTGATGGGGACAAGGGCCTCATCCCCACAACCCTTGCCCGGTGGTTGTGGGGGTCTGTGGGCGGGGGGCTTATCAGAATCTGGAAGACCCCCCCCCTGTGTGAAATGGTAATGGGGTACATTGTACCTCTACCATTTCACCAAAAGAAAAGTGTCAAAAGTGTTAAAAATTACAGTAGCTGTTTTTTGACAATTCTTTTAATAATATCTTCTTTCCGCAATTCTTCTTTCATTCGGGATTCTTCCTCCATCCTTCTCTGCTTCTTTCTTGGGTCTTCTCGTCCACATCTTGCCCAAGGTCTGCTCCCATCTTCTTCTCCGTCCGTCGGCCTTCTCGTCCACATCTTCTTTTTCTTCCCCGGACGCAGCGATTGAAATTGAATTCGCCGCCGTGTGCCGCTCCTGGGAACCCGCCCCCCTCTGACGCCACAAGTAAACTCATTAGAAAGTCATGTGCGTCAGAGGGGGCGGGGTCACAGAGCATCACACGGCGGGGGAATTCAATTTCAAGCGCGCCGTCCGGAGAAGAAGAAGCCGCCGCACTATGCGGACGAGCTTCCAATTGAAGTTCCCGCCGTGTGACGCTCATGTGACCCTGCCCCCCTCTGACGCACATATACCACATGCGGAATTTCATATGAGTTTACCTGTGGCGTCAGAGGGGGCGGGTCACAGGAGCGGCACACAGCGGCAAATTCAATTTCAAGCGCATCGTCCGGGGGAAGAAAAATATGTGGACGAGAAGGCTGACGGAAGGAGAAGAAGATGGGAGAAGACGCCGGTCAAGATGCGGGACGAGAAGACCCAAGAAAGAAGCAGAGGAAGAAGAAGATGGAGGAAGAAACCCGAAGGAAAGAAGAAAAGAAGAAGATGGAAGAAGCGGAAAGAAGATATTAATAAAGGACTTGTCAAAAACCGGCTCTTGTCTTTTTTTTACAGTTTTCACATTATTTTTGGTGAAATGGTAGAGGTTCAATGTACCCCATTACCATTCCACACAGGGGGGGGATCTGGGGGGCCCCTTTGTTAAAGGGGTCTTCCAGATTTCGATAAGCCTCCCGCCCGCCCGCAGACCCCAACAACAACCACCGGGCAAGGGTTGTGGGGATGAGGCTCTTGTCCCCATAAACATGGGGACAAGGTGATTTGGGGGGGACCCCAAAGCACCCTCCCAATGTTGAGGGCATGTGGCCTGGTGCGGTTCAGGAGAGGGGGGGCCACGCTCTGCCCCCCCTCTTTTCTGCGGCCTGGTGTGAATTTTGAGGGAACTCCACACCATTTTTTTTTTATTTGGGGTGGAGTTCTCCTTAAATTCCACACCAGACCTGAAGGGTCTGATATGGATATTTAGGGGGAACCCCACGTAATTTTTTTAAAAAATGTTACGGCGGGGTTCCCCTTAATATCCATATCAGACCTGATAGGGCCTTCTAATAAAATTTGGGGGGACCCCATGCTTTTTTTTTTTTGTTTTATGAATGAATCTCTCACAATTGCCGGGAGCCGACAATTCATTATTGCCGCGAGTCAGTTTTAAAGGCTTTTTTTCTTCAGAATGTCATTTTGTGCAGGGACAGTTCTAACCACGGGAAACATGCACTTTTTCACATGCTGACATTACACCCCCCAGGTACGAAATTTAAAGGAATATTTCACTTTTATTGTTGCACTTTAACCACTTCCATACCGCACCTATTCTGGCACTTCTCTCCTTCATGTAACAATTATATTTTCTTCCTTGAAAATTACTCAGGACCCCCAAACATTATATATATATTATTAGCAGACACCCTAGGGAATAAAGTGGCGGCCATTTTTTTTTTTAATTTTCAACTGTATTTGCGCAAACAAATTTCTAACGCCTTTTTTATTTTTGCAAAAAAAAAAAACGGTTGCAAAAAAAAAAAACGGTTTCATGAATTAAAAAATAACAAAGCAGTAAAGTTATCCCAATTTTTATGGATAATGTGAAAGATGATGTTACACTGAGTAAATTGATACCTAACATGTCACTCTTTAATATTGCACACACTCATGGAATAGCGCCAAACTTCGGTATTAAAAATCTCCATAGGCGACACTTGAAGTTTTTTTTCAGGTTACCAGTTTAGAGTTACAGAGGAGGTCTAGTGCTAAAATTATTGCTCTCGCTTTAACACACGCGTCAATACCTCACATGTGTGGTTTGAACGACGTTTACATATGTGGGTGGGACTTGCATGTGTGTTCGCTTCTGAGTGCGAGCTACTAGGGACAGGGACGTTTTAGTTTTGATATTTTTTTTTAACAAAATATTTTTCTTTTTGCACTTTTTTGGCCCTTTTTTAAAAAAATTTAACTTTTCTTCCTATTACAAGGAATGTAAACATCCCTTGAAATCCTTTGAATTTGCATTTCTGTGCAGCTGCATGGGGGCGTGAATCAGAAGGCACGCGTAACGATCAGCTTCATCAGAACAATATAAGGCACATGGCCATGGAACTGGTGGCAAATATATGCGCAGGAGGGTCAAGACCATCAAATCACTTTATAGGCCACGTTTAACACCACCAACAACATTAACCCCATCTGTGTGCCTTTACAAATCAAAGGAACTCAAGCTATTATTCACCAAGGAGGCACAGCATTATCCAAGCATCAAAAAATTCCCCGAAAATCATTGTTGTTCGTCTCCACAGAAATCTTTTGTAAATAGCAAAAGACTTATTCATGCTAAAGAGAAACCAGAGTATAACCCAACAAAACACAGATCATGTTCAACTCATGGAGACTCCAAGACAACCTAATTTGCATGTCTGTGCAGCTGCATGGGGGCGGGAATCAGAAGGCACGCGTAACGATCAGCTTCATCAGAACAATATAAGGCACACGGCCATGGAACTGGTGGCAAATATATGCGCAGGAGGATCAAGACCATCAAATCACTTTATAGGCCACGTTTAACACCACCAACAACATTAACCCCATCTGTGTGCCTTTACAAATCAAAGGAACACAAGCTATTTTTCACCAAGAAGGCAAAGCATCAAAAAATTCCCCGAAACTCATTTTTTTTTTCTGTTGAAAAGCCTGTGGCGTGCAAAACACAACCCAAAAACTCCACCCGGTGCAGGGAAAAATGTGCACACACATAAAGAGTGACATCACAAAAAACTGCGACAGGTGCAAACGTCAGTGGTCCTCCGAAGAGGACCCGTCTCTGATCCCCCGGGGCGTTAGGCTACTGGCAGGGACTAGAGTAACTGTGGTCCATACAGCCGAAGCCATATGGACCCATCTTGGCCCAAGCAGCCGAAGCCACAAGGACCCAACATCCTCAGAGGGACTGCCGAAACAGAACCCTCCTCGGTGAGGCTCCCCCGAAGGGAGACCCCATGAGAGCCGGTGAACCTAACCAGAAGGCCGAGTCCACCAACTCCCAAGACTTTCAGAGACCGGCCCGAGGACCAGCACCCTACTCGCCACACATAAAGTGCAAGCACCACAAAAAAAGTGACAAAACAAAACAACACACGGGGTAAAATAATAAAAGAAAGTGGGGAAAATGAAGATGGGAAGGTGAGGAAAGTGACCAATGTGAAATACATTGGCCGGCCCTCCGGCCAGGATAAAAATTCCACTGGTCCTAGCCAAAAGGCCCGGCCCAAGCGGCAGGTGTGAAAAGTGTGTTGTGGAGATCAGTGACCTGAAGGTGCCACACGATGAGTGCCCCTCAAACACTCGTGCAATGTATGGCACCCCTGGACTGCCACTCCAGGGGCACAATCTCCACGGGCTTTTCAACGGTCCCTAGCCCCCGGTCTGGACCGGCAGCACCCTTCCCAGCCAGGAAGGTGGGAGAAGAGGTCGGGGAGAGCCTACTGACGCAGACTCTACCCACAACCCCTATCTCTCCCACCTAATCACATTCTGGAAGTACTACCAGCTCCATCCCGGTTAAAGGAGAAGCAAGGGTTCCCTCCAGAACAACTGACTGGGGTAGATACCACCAAATTCAGGCCAACGGCCAGGGACACGGCCTCTTGGCTTCGACCTCATGCCTCTCTGTCCACATCAGAAGGCTTCCACCTCCACACCAACAGGCTTAGCGTCCGCCGACTGCCATCCCTTTCCCCCTGCCACAGGGTACCGGGGATAGTCAGCTTAGCACCACCTATTGGCAACTGATAAACTCATTGATTTTCGTCTCCACATAAAACTTTTGTAAATAGCAAAATACTTTTTCATGCTGAAAAGAAACCAGAGTATAACCCAACAAAACACAGATCCTGTTCAACTCATGGAGACTCCAAGACAACCTAATCTGCATGTCTGTGCAGCTGCATGGGGGCGGGAATCAGATGGCACGCGTAACGATCAGCTTCATCAGAACAATATAAGGCACACGGCCATGGAACTGGTGGCAAATATATGCGCAGGAGGATCAAGACCCTCAAATCGCTTTATAGGCCACGTTTAATACCACCAACAACATTAACCGCATCTGTCTGCCTTTACAAATCAAAGGAACTCAAGCTATTTTTCACCAAAGAGGCCCAGCATTAGCCAAGCATCATAAAACTCCCCGAAAATCATTGTTGTTCGTCTCCACAAAAATCTTTTGTAAATAGCAAAGGACTTATTCATGCTAAAGAGAAACCAGAGTATAACCCAAAAAAACACAGATCATGTTCAACTCATGGAGACTCCAAGACAACCTAAATTGCATGTCTTTGCAGCTGCATGGGGGGCGGGAATCAGAAGGCACGCATAACAATCGGCTTCATCAGAACAATATAAGGCACACGGCCATGGAACTGGTGGCAAATATATGTGCAGGAGGATCAAGACCATCAAATCACTTTATAGGCCACGTTTAACACCACCAACAACATTATCCCCATCTGTGTGCCTTTACAAATCAAAGGAACTCAAGCTATTATTCACCAAGGAGGCCCAGCATTAGCCAAGCATCAAAAAATCCCACAAAACTCATTGTTGTTCGTCTCCACAGCAATCTTTTGTAAATAGCAAAAGACTTATTCATGCTAAAGAGAAACCAGAGTATAACCCAAAAAAACACAGATCATGTTCAACTCATGGAGACTCCAAGACAACCTAATTTGCATTTTGTGCAGCTGCATGGGGAGGGAAATCAGAAGGCACACGTAACAATCAGCTTCATCAGAACAAAGATGCTGTTCAACTCGTGGAGACTCCAAGACAACCTAATTTGCATGTCTGTGCAGCTGCATGGGGGTGGGAATCAGAAGGCACGCGTAACGATCAGCTTCATCAGAACAATATAAGGCACACGGCCATGGAACTGGTGGCAAATATATGCGCAGGAGGATCAAGACCATCAAATCACTTTATAGGCCACGTTTAACACCACCAACAACATTAACCCCATCTGTGTGCCTTTACAAATCAAAGGAACTCAAGCTATTATTCACCAAGGAGGTCCAGCATTAGCCAACCATCAAAAAAATTCCCCGAAACTCATTGTTGTTCGTCTCCACAGAAATCTTTTGTAAATAGCAAAAGACTTATTCATGCTAAAGAGAAACCAGAGTATAACCCAAAAAAACATAGATCATGTTCAACTCATGGAGACTCCAAGACAACCTAAATTGCATGTCTGTGCAGCTGCATGGGGGGCGGGAATCAGAAGGCGCGCATAACAATCGGCTTCATCAGAACAATATAAGGCACACGGCCATGGAACTGGTGGCAAATATATGCGCAGGTGGATCAAGACCATCAAATCGTTTTATAGGCCACGTTTAACACCACCAACAACATTAACCCCATCTGTGTGCCTTTACAAATCAAAGGAACACAAGCCATTTTTCACCAAGAAGGCCAAGCATCAAAAAATTCCCCGAAACTCATTGGTTTTCATCTCTACAGAAATCTTTTGTAAATAGCAAAAGACTTATTCATGCTGAAAAGAAACCAGAGTATAACCCAACAAAACACAGATCCTGTTCAACTCATGGAGACTCCAAGACAACCTAATCTGCATGTCTGTGCAGCTGCATGGGGGCGGGAATCAGATGGCACGCGTAACGATCAGCTTCATCAGAACAATATAAGGCACACGGCCATGGAACTGGTGGCAAATATATGCGCAGGAGGATCAAGACCCTCAAATCGCTTTATAGGCCACGTTTAATACCACCAACAACATTAACCGCATCTGTCTGCCTTTACAAATCAAAGGAACTCAAGCTATTTTTCACCAAGGAGGCCCAGCATTAGCCAAGCATCATAAAACTCCCCGAAAATCATTGTTGTTCGTCTCCACAAAAATCTTTTGTAAATAGCAAAGGACTTATTCATGCTAAAGACAAACCAGAGTATAACCCAAAAAAACACAGATCATGTTCAACTCATGGAGACTCCAAGACAACCTAAATTGCATGTCTTTGCAGCTGCATGGGGGGCGGGAATCAGAAGGCACGCATAACAATCGGCTTCATCAGAACAATATAAGGCACACGGCCATGGAACTGGTGGCAAATATATGCGCAGGAGGATCAAGACCATCAAATCACTTTATAGGCCACGTTTAACACCACCAACGACATTAACCCCATCTGTGTGCCTTTACAAATCAAAGGAACTCAAGCTATTATTCATCAAGGAGGCCCTGCATTAGCCAAGCATCAAAAAATTCCCCGAAACACATTGTTGTTCGTCTCCACAGAAATCTTTTGTAAATAGCAAAATACTTATTCATTCTAAAGAGAAACCAGAGTATAACCCAACAAAACACAGATCATGTTCAATTCATGGAGACTCCAAGACAACCTAATTTGCATTTTGTGCAGCTGCATGGGGAGGGTAATCAGAAGGCACACGTAACAATCAGCTTCATCAGAACAAAGATGCTGTTCAACTCATGGAGACTCCAAGACAACCTAATTTGCATGTCTGTGCAGCTGCATGGGGGTGGGAATCAGAAGGCACGCGTAACGATCAGCTTCATCAGAACAATATAAGGCACACGGCCATGGAACTGGTGGCAAATATATGCGCAGGAGGATCAAGACCATCAAATCACTTTATAGGCCACGTTTAACACCACCAACAACATTAACCCCATCTGTGTGCCTTTACAAATCAAAGGAACTCAAGCTATTATTCACCAAGGAGGTCCAGCATTAGCCAAGCATCAAAAAAATTCCCTGAAACTCATTGTTGTTCGTCTCCACAGAAATCTTTTGTAAATAGCAAAAGACTTATTCATGCTGAAAAGAAACCAGAGTATAACCCAACAAAACACAGATCCTGTTCAACTCATGGAGACTCCAAGACAACCTAATCTGCATGTCTGTGCAGCTGCATGGGGGCGGGAATCAGATGGCACGCGTAACGATCAGCTTCATCAGAACAATATAAGGCACACGGCCATGGAACTGGTGGCAAATATATGCGCAGGAGGATCAAGACCATCAAATCGCTTTATAGGCCACGTTTAATACCACCAACAACATTAACCGCATCTGTGTGCCTTTACAAATCAAAGGAAATCAAGCTATTTTTCACCAAGGAGGCCCAGCATTAGCCAAGCATCATAAAACTCAACGAAAATCATTGTTGTTCGTCTCCACAAAAATCTTTTGTAAATAGCAAAGGACTTATTCATGCTAAAGAGAAACCAGAGTATAACCAAGGAGGTATAACCAAAAAAACACAGATCATGTTCAACTCATGGAGACTCCAAGACAACCTAAATTGCATGTCTTTGCAGCTGCATGGGGGGCGGGAATCAGAAGGCACGCATAACAATCGGCTTCATCAGAACAATATAAGGCACACGGCCATGGAACTGGTGGCAAATGTATGCGCAGGAGGATCAAGACCATCAAATCGCTTTATATGCCACGTTTAACACCACCAACAACATTAACCCCATCTATGTGCCTTTACAAATCAAAGGAACTCAAGCTATTATTCACCAAGGAGGCCCAGCATTAGCCAAGCATCAAAAAATTCCCCCGAAACTCATTGTTGTTCGTTTCCACAGAAATCTTTTGTAAATAGCAAAAGACTTATTCATTCTAAAGAGAAACCAGAGTATAACCCAACAAAACACAGATCATGTTCAACTCATGGAGACTCCAAGACAACCTAATTTGCATTTTGTGCAGCTGCATGGGGAGGGAAATCAGAAGGCACACGTAACAATCAGCTTCATCAGAACAAAGATGCTGTTCAACTCATGGAGACTCCAAGACAACCTAATTTGCATGTCTGTGCAGCTGCATGGGGGTGGGAATCAGAAGGCACGCATAACGATCAGCTTCATCAGAACAATATAAGGCACACGGCCATGGAACTGGTGGCAAATATATGCGCAGGAGGATCAAGACCATCAAATCACTTTATAGGCCACGTTTAACACCACCAACAACATTAACCCCATCTGTGTGCCTTTACAAATCAAAGGAACTCAAGCTATTATTCACCAAGGAGGTCCAGCATTAGCCAAGCATCAAAAAAATTCCCCGAAACTCATTGTTGTTCATCTCCACAGAAATCTTTTGTAAATAGCAAAAGACTTATTCATGCTAAATAGAAACCAGAGTATAACCCAAAAAAACATAGATCATGTTCAACTCATGGAGACTCCAAGACAACCTAAATTGCATGTCTGTGCAGCTGCATGGGGGGCGGGAATCAGAAGGCGCGCATAACAATCGGCTTCATCAGAACAATATAAGGCACACGGCCATGGAACTGGTGGCAAATATATGCGCAGGTGGATCAAGACCATCAAATCGTTTTATAGGCCACGTTTAACACCACCAACAACATTAACCCCATCGGTGTGCCTTTACAAATCAAAGGAACACAAGCCATTTTTCACCAAGAAGGCCAAGCATCAAAAAATTCCCCAAAACTCATTGGTTTTCGTCTCCACAGAAATCTTTTGTAAATAGCAAAAGACTTATTCATGCTGAAAAGAAACCAGAGTATAACCCAACAAAACACAGATCCTGTTCAACTCATGGAGACTCCAAGACAACCTAATCTGCATGTCTGTGCAGCTGCATGGGGGCGGGAATCAGATTGCACGCGTAACGATCAGCTTCATCAGAACAATATAAGGCACACGGCCATGGAACTGGTGGCAAATATATGCGCAGGAGGATCAAGACCATCAAATCACTTTATAGGCCACGTTTAACACCACCAACAACATTATCCCCATCTGTGTGCCTTTACAAATCAAAGGAACTCAAGCTATTATTCACCAAGGAGGCCCAGCATTAGCCAAGCATCAAAAAATCCCACGAAACTCATTGTTGTTCGTCTCCACAGAAATCTTTTGTAAATAGCAAAAGACTTATTCATGCTAAAGAGAAACCAGAGTATAACCCAAAAAAACACAGATCATGTTCAACTCATGGAGACTCCAAGACAACCTAAATTGCATGTCTGTGCAGCTGCATGGGGGCGGGAATCAGATGGCACGCGTAACGATCAGCTTCATCAGAACAATATAAGGCACACGGCCATGGAACTGGTGGCAAATATATGCGCAGGAGGATCAAGACCATCAAATCGCTTTATAGGCCACGTTTAATACCACCAACAACATTAACCGCATCTGTGTGCCTTTACAAATCAAAGGAACTCAAGCTATTTTTCACCAAGGAGGCCCAGCATTAGCCAAGCATCATAAAACTCCCCGAAAATCATTGTTGTTCGTCTCCACAAAAATCTTTTGTGAATAGCAAAGGACTTATTCATGCTAAAGAGAAACCAGAGTATAACCCAAAAAAACACAGATCATGTTCAACTCATGGAGACTCCAAGACAACCTAAATTGCATATCTGTGCAGCTGCATGGGGGCGGGAATCAGAAGGCACGCGTAACGATCAGCTTCATCAGAACAATATAAGGCACACGGCCATGGAACTGGTGGCAAATAAATGCGCAGGAGGATCAAGACCATCAAATCGCTTTATAGGCCACGTTTAACACCACCAACAACATTATCCCCATCTGTGTGCCTTTACAAATCAAAGGAACTCAAGCTATTATTCACCAAGGAGGCCCAGCATTAGCCAAGCATCAAAATATTCCACAAAACTCATTGTTATTCGTCTCCACAGAAATCTTTTGTAAATAGCAAAAGACTTATTCATGCTAAAGAGAAACCAGAGTATAACCCAAAAAAACACAGATCATGTTCAACTCATGGAGACTCCAAGACAACCTAAATTGCATGTCTGTGCAGCTGCATGGGGGGCGGGAATCAGAAGGCGCGCATAACAATCGGCTTCATCAGAACAATATAAGGCACACGGCCATGGAACTGGTGGCAAATATATGCGCAGGAGGATCAAGACCATCGAATCACTTTATAGGCCACGTTTAACACCACCAACAACATTATCCGCATCTGTGTGCCTTTACAAATCAAAGGAACTCAAGCTATTTTTCACCAAGGAGGCCCAGCATTAGCCAAACATCATAAAACTCCCCGAAAATCATTGTTGTTCGTCTCCACAAAAATCTTTTGTAATTAGCAAAGAACTTATTCATGCTAAAGAGAAACCAGAGTATAACCCAAAAAAACACAGATCATGTTGAACTCATGGAGACTCCAAGACAACCTAAATTGCATGTCTGTGCAGCTGCATGGGGGCGGGAATCAGAAGGCACGCATAACAATCGGCTTCATCAGAACAATATAAGGCACACGGCCATGGAACTGGTGGCAAATATATGCGCAGGAGAATCAAGACCATCAAATCACTTTATAGGCCACGTTTAACACCACCAACAACATTATCCCCATCTGTGTGCCTTTACAAATCAAAGGAACTCAAGCTATTATTCACCAAGGAGGCCCAGCATTAGCCAAGCATCAAAAAATCCCACGAAACTCATTGTTGTTCGTCTCCACAGAAATCTTTTGTAAATAGCAAAAGACTTATTCATGCTAAAGAGAAACCAGAGTATAACCCAAAAAAACACAGATCATGTTCAACTCATGGAGAATCCAAGACAACCTAAATTGCATGTCTGTGCAGCTGCATGAGGGGCGGGAATCAGAAGGCGCGCATAACAATCGGCTTCATCAGAACAATATAAGGCACACGACAATGGAACTGGTGGCAAATATATGCGCAGGAGGATCAAGACCATCAAATCACTTTATAGGCCACGTTTAACACCACCAACAACATTATCCGCATCTGTGTGCCTTTACAAATCAAAGGAACTCAAGCTATTTTTCACCAAGGAGGCCCAGCATTAGCCAAGCATCATAAAACTCCCCGAAAATCATTGTTATTCGCCTCCACAAAAATCTTTTGTAAATAGCAAAGGACTTATTCATGCTAAAGAGAAACCAGAGTATAACCCAAAAAAACACAGATCATGTTCAACTCATGGAGACTCCAAGACAACCTAAATTGCATGTCTGTGCAGCTGCATGAGGGGCGGGAATCAGATGGCACGCGTAACGATCAGCTTCATCAGAACAATATAAGGCACACGACAATGGAACTGGTGGCAAATATATGCGCAGGAGGATCAAGACCATCAAATCACTTTATGGGCCACGTTTAACACCACCAACAACATTTTCCGCATCTGTGTACCTTTACAAATCAAAGGAACTCAAGCTATTTTTCACCAAGGAGGCCCAGCATTAGCCAAGCATCATAAAACTCCCCGAAAATCATTGTTGTTCGTCTCCACAAAAATCTTTTGTGAATAGCAAAGGACTTATTCATGCTAAAGAGAAACCAGAGTATAACCCAAAAAAACACAGATCATGTTCAACTCATGGAGACTCCAAGACAACCTAAATTGCATATCTGTGCAGCTGCATGGGGGCGGGAATCAGAAGGCACGCGTAACGATCAGCTTCATCAGAACAATATAAGGCACACGGCCATGGAACTGGTGGCAAAAAAATGCGCAGGAGGATCAAGACCATCAAATCGCTTTATAGGCCACGTTTAACACCAACAACAACATTATCCCCATCTGTGTGCCTTTACAAATCAAAGGAACTCAAGCTATTATTCACCAAGGAGGCCCAGCATTAGCCAAGCATCAAAATATTCCACAAAACTCATTGTTGTTCGTCTCCACAGAAATCTTTTGTAAATAGCAAAAGACTTATTCATGCTAAAGAGAAACCAGAGTATAACCCAAAAAAACACAGATCATGTTCAACTCATGGAGACTCCAAGACAACCTAAATTGCATGTCTGTGCAGCTGCATGGGGGCGGGAATCAGAAGGCACGCATAACAATCGGCTTCATCAGAACAATATAAGGCACACGGCCATGGAACTGGTGGCAAATATATGCGCAGGAGGATCAAGACCATCAAATCACTTTATAGGCCACGTTTAACACCACCAACAACATTATCCCCATCTGTGTGCCTTTACAAATCAAAGGAACTCAAGCTATTATTCACCAAGGAGGCCCAGCATTAGCCAAGCATCAAAAAATCCCACGAAACTCATTGTTGTTCGTCTCCACAGAAATCTTTTGTAAATAGCAAAAGACTTATTCATGCTAAAGAGAAACCAGAGTATAACCCAAAAAAACACAGATCATGTTCAACTCATGGAGAATCCAAGACAACCTAAATTGCATGTCTGTGCAGCTGCATGAGGGGCGGGAATCAGAAGGCGCGCATAACAATCGGCTTTATCAGAACAATATAAGGCACACGACAATGGAACTGGTGGCAAATATATGCGCAGGAGGATCAAGACCATCAAATCACTTTATAGGCCACGTTTAACACCACCAACAACATTATCCGCATCTGTGTGCCTTTACAAATCAAAGGAACTCAAGCTATTTTTCACCAAGGAGGCCCAGCATTAGCCAAGCATCATAAAACTCCCCGAAAATCATTGTTGTTCGTCTCCACAAAAATCTTTTGTAAATAGCAAAGGACTTATTCATGCTGAAAAGAAACCAGAGTATAACCCAACAAAACACAGATCCTGTTCAACTCATGGAGACTCCAAGACAACCTAATCTGCATGTCTGTGCAGCTGCATGGGGGCGGGAATCAGATGGCACGCGTAACGATCAGCTTCATCAGAACAATATAAGGCACACGGCCATGGAACTGGTGGCAAATATATGCGCAGGAGGATCAAGACCCTCAAATCGCTTTATAGGCCACGTTTAATACCACCAACAACATTAACCGCATCTGTCTGCCTTTACAAATCAAAGGAACTCAAGCTATTATTCACCAAGGAGGCCCAGCATTAGCCAAGCATCAAAAAATCCCACGAAACTCATTGTTGTTCGTCTCCACAGAAATCTTTTGTAAATAGCAAAAGACTTATTCATGCTAAAGAGAAACCAGAGTATAACCCAAAAAAACACAGATCATGTTCAACTCATGGAGACTCCAAGACAACCTAAATTGCATGTCTGTGCAGCTGCATGGGGGCGGGAATCAGATGGCACGCGTAACGATCAGCTTCATCAGAACAATATAAGGCACACGGCCATGGAACTGGTGGCAAATATATGCGCAGGAGGATCAAGACCATCAAATCGCTTTATAGGCCACGTTTAATACCACCAACAACATTAACCGCATCTGTGTGCCTTTACAAATCAAAGGAACTCAAGCTATTTTTCACCAAGGAGGCCCAGCATTAGCCAAGCATCATAAAACTCCCCGAAAATCATTGTTGTTCGTCTCCACAAAAATCTTTTGTGAATAGCAAAGGACTTATTCATGCTAAAGAGAAACCAGAGTATAACCCAAAAAAACACAGATCATGTTCAACTCATGGAGACTCCAAGACAACCTAAATTGCATATCTGTGCAGCTGCATGGGGGCGGGAATCAGAAGGCACGCGTAACGATCAGCTTCATCAGAACAATATAAGGCACACGGCCATGGAACTGGTGGCAAATAAATGCGCAGGAGGATCAAGACCATCAAATCGCTTTATAGGCCACGTTTAACACCACCAACAACATTATCCCCATCTGTGTGCCTTTACAAATCAAAGGAACTCAAGCTATTATTCACCAAGGAGGCCCAGCATTAGCCAAGCATCAAAATATTCCACAAAACTCATTGTTATTCGTCTCCACAGAAATCTTTTGTAAATAGCAAAAGACTTATTCATGCTAAAGAGAAACCAGAGTATAACCCAAAAAAACACAGATCATGTTCAACTCATGGAGACTCCAAGACAACCTAAATTGCATGTCTGTGCAGCTGCATGGGGGGCGGGAATCAGAAGGCGCGCATAACAATCGGCTTCATCAGAACAATATAAGGCACACGGCCATGGAACTGGTGGCAAATATATGCGCAGGAGGATCAAGACCATCGAATCACTTTATAGGCCACGTTTAACACCACCAACAACATTATCCGCATCTGTGTGCCTTTACAAATCAAAGGAACTCAAGCTATTTTTCACCAAGGAGGCCCAGCATTAGCCAAACATCATAAAACTCCCCGAAAATCATTGTTGTTCGTCTCCACAAAAATCTTTTGTAATTAGCAAAGAACTTATTCATGCTAAAGAGAAACCAGAGTATAACCCAAAAAAACACAGATCATGTTGAACTCATGGAGACTCCAAGACAACCTAAATTGCATGTCTGTGCAGCTGCATGGGGGCGGGAATCAGAAGGCACGCATAACAATCGGCTTCATCAGAACAATATAAGGCACACGGCCATGGAACTGGTGGCAAATATATGCGCAGGAGAATCAAGACCATCAAATCACTTTATAGGCCACGTTTAACACCACCAACAACATTATCCCCATCTGTGTGCCTTTACAAATCAAAGGAACTCAAGCTATTATTCACCAAGGAGGCCCAGCATTAGCCAAGCATCAAAAAATCCCACGAAACTCATTGTTGTTCGTCTCCACAGAAATCTTTTGTAAATAGCAAAAGACTTATTCATGCTAAAGAGAAACCAGAGTATAACCCAAAAAAACACAGATCATGTTCAACTCATGGAGACTCCAAGACAACCTAAATTGCATGTCTGTGCAGCTGCATGAGGGGCGGGAATCAGAAGGCGCGCATAACAATCGGCTTCATCAGAACAATATAAGGCACACGACAATGGAACTGGTGGCAAATATATGCGCAGGAGGATCAAGACCATCAAATCACTTTATAGGCCACGTTTAACACCACCAACAACATTATCCGCATCTGTGTGCCTTTACAAATCAAAGGAACTCAAGCTATTTTTCACCAAGGAGGCCCAGCATTAGCCAAGCATCATAAAACTCCCCGAAAATCATTGTTATTCGCCTCCACAAAAATCTTTTGTAAATAGCAAAGGACTTATTCATGCTAAAGAGAAACCAGAGTATAACCCAAAAAAACACAGATCATGTTCAACTCATGGAGACTCCAAGACAACCTAAATTGCATGTCTGTGCAGCTGCATGAGGGGCGGGAATCAGATGGCACGCGTAACGATCAGCTTCATCAGAACAATATAAGGCACACGACAATGGAACTGGTGGCAAATATATGCGCAGGAGGATCAAGACCATCAAATCACTTTATGGGCCACGTTTAACACCACCAACAACATTTTCCGCATCTGTGTACCTTTACAAATCAAAGGAACTCAAGCTATTTTTCACCAAGGAGGCCCAGCATTAGCCAAGCATCATAAAACTCCCCGAAAATCATTGTTGTTCGTCTCCACAAAAATCTTTTGTGAATAGCAAAGGACTTATTCATGCTAAAGAGAAACCAGAGTATAACCCAAAAAAACACAGATCATGTTCAACTCATGGAGACTCCAAGACAACCTAAATTGCATATCTGTGCAGCTGCATGGGGGCGGGAATCAGAAGGCACGCGTAACGATCAGCTTCATCAGAACAATATAAGGCACACGGCCATGGAACTGGTGGCAAAAAAATGCGCAGGAGGATCAAGACCATCAAATCGCTTTATAGGCCACGTTTAACACCAACAACAACATTATCCCCATCTGTGTGCCTTTACAAATCAAAGGAACTCAAGCTATTATTCACCAAGGAGGCCCAGCATTAGCCAAGCATCAAAATATTCCACAAAACTCATTGTTGTTCGTCTCCACAGAAATCTTTTGTAAATAGCAAAAGACTTATTCATGCTAAAGAGAAACCAGAGTATAACCCAAAAAAACACAGATCATGTTCAACTCATGGAGACTCCAAGACAACCTAAATTGCATGTCTGTGCAGCTGCATGGGGGGCGGGAATCAGAAGGCGCGCATAACAATCGGCTTCATCAGAACAATATAAGGCACACGGCCATGGAACTGGTGGCAAATATATGCGCAGGAGGATCAAGACCATCAAATCACTTTATAGGCCACGTTTAACACCACCAACAACATTATCCGCATCTGTGTGCCTTTACAAATCAAAGGAACTCAAGCTATTTTTCACCAAGGAGGCCCAGCATTAGCCAAACATCATAAAACTCCCCGAAAATCATTGTTGTTCGTCTCCACAAAAATCTTTTGTAATTAGCAAAGAACTTATTCATGCTAAAGAGAAACCAGAGTATAACCCAAAAAAACACAGATCATGTTGAACTCATGGAGACTCCAAGACAACCTAAATTGCATGTCTGTGCAGCTGCATGGGGGCGGGAATCAGAAGGCACGCATAACAATCGGCTTCATCAGAACAATATAAGGCACACGGCCATGGAACTGGTGGCAAATATATGCGCAGGAGGATCAAGACCATCAAATCACTTTATAGGCCACGTTTAACACCACCAACAACATTATCCCCATCTGTGTGCCTTTACAAATCAAAGGAACTCAAGCTATTATTCACCAAGGAGGCCCAGCATTAGCCAAGCATCAAAAAATCCCACGAAACTCATTGTTGTTCGTCTCCACAGAAATCTTTTGTAAATAGCAAAAGACTTATTCATGCTAAAGAGAAACCAGAGTATAACCCAAAAAAACACAGATCATGTTCAACTCATGGAGAATCCAAGACAACCTAAATTGCATGTCTGTGCAGCTGCATGAGGGGCGGGAATCAGAAGGCGCGCATAACAATCGGCTTTATCAGAACAATATAAGGCACACGACAATGGAACTGGTGGCAAATATATGCGCAGGAGGATCAAGACCATCAAATCACTTTATAGGCCACGTTTAACACCACCAACAACATTATCCGCATCTGTGTGCCTTTACAAATCAAAGGAACTCAAGCTATTTTTCACCAAGGAGGCCCAGCATTAGCCAAGCATCATAAAACTCCCCGAAAATCATTGTTGTTCGTCTCCACAAAAATCTTTTGTAAATAGCAAAGGACTTATTCATGCTGAAAAGAAACCAGAGTATAACCCAACAAAACACAGATCCTGTTCAACTCATGGAGACTCCAAGACAACCTAATCTGCATGTCTGTGCAGCTGCATGGGGGCGGGAATCAGATGGCACGCGTAACGATCAGCTTCATCAGAACAATATAAGGCACACGGCCATGGAACTGGTGGCAAATATATGCGCAGGAGGATCAAGACCCTCAAATCGCTTTATAGGCCACGTTTAATACCACCAACAACATTAACCGCATCTGTCTGCCTTTACAAATCAAAGGAACTCAAGCTATTTTTCACCAAGGAGGCCCAGCATTAGCCAAGCATCATAAAACTCCCCGAAAATCATTGTTGTTCGTCTCCACAAAAATCTTTTGTAAATAGCAAAGGACTTATTCATGCTAAAGAGAAACCAGAGTATAACCCAAAAAAACACAGATCATGTTCAACTCATGGAGACTCCAAGACAACCTAAATTGCATGTCTTTGCAGCTGCATGGGGGGCGGGAATCAGAAGGCACGCATAACAATCGGCTTCATCAGAACAATATAAGGCACACGGCCATGGAACTGGTGGCAAATATATGCGCAGGAGGATCAAGACCATCAAATCACTTTATAGGCCTCGTTTAACACCACCAACGACATTAACCCCATCTGTGTGCCTTTACAAATCAAAGGAACTCAAGCTATTATTCACCAAAGAGGCCCAGCATTATCCAAACATCAAAAAATTCCCCGAAACTCATTGTTGTTCGTCTCCACAGAAATCTTTTGTAAATAGCAAAAAGACTTATTCATGCTAAAGAGAAACCAGAGTATAACCCAACCAAACACAGATCATGTTCAACTCATGGAGACTCCAAGACAACCTAATTTGCATGTCTGTGCAGCTGCATGGGGGCAGGAATCAGAAGGCACGCGTAACGATCAGCTTCATCAGAACAATATAAGGCACACGGCCATGGAACTGGTGGCAAATATATGCGCAGGAGGATCAAGACCATCAAATCACTTTATAGGCCACGTTTAACACCGCCAACAACATTAACCCCATCTGTGTGCCTTTACATATCAAAGGAACTGAAGCTATTTTTCACCAAGGAGGCCCAGCATTAGCCAAGCATCATAAAACTCCCCGAAAATCATTGTTGTTCGTCTCCACAAAAATATTTTGTAAATAGCAAAGGACTTATTCATGCTAAAGAGAAACCAGAGTATAACCCAAAAAAACACAGATCCTGTTAAACTCATGGAGACTCCAAGACAACCTAATCTGCATGTCTGTGCAGCTGCATGGGGGCGGGAATCAGATGGCACGCGTAACGATCAGCTTCATCAGAACAATATAAGGCACACGGCCATGGAACTGGTGGCAAATATATGCGCAGGAGGATCAAGACCATCAAATCGCTTTATAGGCCACGTTTAATACCACCAACAACATTAACCGCATCTGTGTGCCTTTACAAATCAAAGGAAATCAAGCTATTTTTCACCAAGGAGGCCCAGCATTAGCCAAGCATCATAAAACTCCCCGAAAATCATTGTTGTTCGTCTCCACAAAAATCTTTTGTAAATAGCAAAGGACTTATTCATGCTAAAGAGAAACCAGAGTATAACCAAGGAGGTATAACCAAAAAAACACAGATCATGTTCAACTCATGGAGACTCCAAGACAACCTAAATTGCATGTCTTTGCAGCTGCATGGGGGGCGGGAATCAGAAGGCACGCATAACAATCGGCTTCATCAGAACAATATAAGGCACACGGCCATGAAACTGGTGGCAAATGTATGCGCAGGAGGATCAAGACCATCAAATCGCTTTATATGCCACGTTTAACACCACCAACAACATTAACCCCATCTATGTGCCTTTACAAATCAAAGGAACTCAAGCTATTATTCACCAAGGAGGCCCAGCATTAGCCAAGCATCAAAAAATTCCCCCAAAACTCATTGTTGTTCGTTTCCACAGAAATCTTTTGTAAATAGCAAAAGACTTATTCATTCTAAAGAGAAACCAGAGTATAACCCAACAAAACACAGATCATGTTCAACTCATGGAGACTCCAAGACAACCTAATTTGCATTTTGTGCAGCTGCATGGGGAGGGAAATCAGAAGGCACACGTAACAATCAGCTTCATCAGAACAAAGATGCTGTTCAACTCATGGAGACTCCAAGACAACCTAATTTGCATGTCTGTGCAGCTGCATGGGGGTGGGAATCAGAAGGCACGCGTAACGATCAGCTTCATCAGAACAATATAAGGCACACGGCCATGGAACTGGTGGCAAATATATGCGCAGGAGGATCAAGACCATCAAATCACTTTATAGGCCACGTTTAACACCACCAACAACATTAACCCCATCTGTGTGCCTTTACAAATCAAAGGAACTCAAGCTATTATTCACCAAGGAGGTCCAGCATTAGCCAAGCATCAAAAAAATTCCCCGAAACTCATTGTTGTTCATCTCCACAGAAATCTTTTGTAAATAGCAAAAGACTTATTCATGCTAAAGAGAAACCAGAGTATAACCCAAAAAAACATAGATCATGTTCAACTCATGGAGACTCCAAGACAACCTAAATTGCATGTCTGTGCAGCTGCATGGGGGGCGGGAATCAGAAGGCGCGCATAACAATCGGCTTCATCAGAACAATATAAGGCACACGGCCATGGAACTGGTGGCAAATATATGCGCAGGTGGATCAAGACCATCAAATCGTTTTATAGGCCACGTTTAACACCACCAACAACATTAACCCCATCTGTGTGCCTTTACAAATCAAAGGAACACAAGCTATTTTTCACCAAGAAGGCCAAGCATCAAAAAATTCCCCGAAACTCATTGGTTTTCGTCTCCACAGAAATCTTTTGTAAATAACAAAAGACTTATTCATGCTGAAAAGAAACCAGAGTATAACCCAACAAAACACAGATCCTGTTCAACTCATGGAGACTCCAAGACAACCTAATCTGCATGTCTGTGCAGCTGCATGGGGGCGGGAATCAGATTGCACGCGTAACGATCAGCTTCATCAGAACAATATAAGGCACACGGCCATGAAACTGGTGGCAAATATATGCGCAGGAGGATCAAGACCATCAAATCGCTTTATAGGCCACGTTTAATACCACCAACAACATTAACCGCATCTGTGTGCCTTTACAAATCAAAGGAACTCAAGCTATTTTTCACCAAGGAGGCCCAGCATTAGCCAAGCATCATAAAACTCCCCGAAAATCATTGTTGTTCGTCTCCACAAAAATCTTTTGTAAATAGCAAAGGACTTATTCATGCTAAAGAGAAACCAGAGTATAACCCAAAAAAACACAGATCATGTTCAACTCATGGAGACTCCAAGACAACCTAAATTGCATGTCTGTGCAGCTGCATGAGGGGCGGGAATCAGATGGCACGCGTAACGATCAGCTTCATCAGAACAATATAAGGCACACGACAATGGAACTGGTGGCAAATATATGCGCAGGAGGATCAAGACCATCAAATCACTTTAGAGGCCACGTTTAACACCACCAACAACATTATCCGCATCTGTGTGCCTTTACAAATCAAAGGAACTCAAGCTATTTTTCACCAAGGAGGCCCAGCATTAGCCAAGCATCATAAAACTCCCCGAAAATCATTGTTGTTCGTCTCCACAAAAATCTTTTGTGAATAGCAAAGGACTTATTCATGCTAAAGAGAAACCAGAGTATAACCCAAAAAAACACAGATCATGTTCAACTCATGGAGACTCCAAGACAACCTAAATTGCATATCTGTGCAGCTGCATGGGGGCGGGAATCAGAAGGCACGCGTAACGATCAGCTGCATCAGAACAATATAAGGCACACGGCCATGGAACTGGTGGCAAATAAATGCGCAGGAGGATCAAGACCATCAAATCGCTTTATAGGCCACGTTTAACACCACCAACAACATTATCCCCATCTGTGTGCCTTTACAAATCAAAGGAACTCAAGCTATTATTCACCAAGGAGGCCCAGCATTAGCCAAGCATCAAAATATTCCACAAAACTCATTGTTGTTCGTCTCCACAGAAATCTTTTGTAAATAGCAAAAGACTTATTCATGCTAAAGAGAAACCAGAGTATAACCCAAAAAAACACAGATCATGTTCAACTCATGGAGACTCCAAGACAACCTAAATTGCATGTCTGTGCAGCTGCATGGGGGGCGGGAATCAGAAGGCGCGCATAACAATCGGCTTCATCAGAACAATATAAGGCACACGGCCATGGAACTGGTGGCAAATATATGCGCAGGAGGATCAAGACCATCAAATCGTTTATAGGCCACGTTTAACACCACCAACAACATTATCCGCATCTGTGTGCCTTTACAAATCAAAGGAACTCAAGCTATTTTTCACCAAGGAGGCCCAGCATTAGCCAAAGCATCATAAAACTCCCCGAAAATCATTGTTGTTCGTCTCCACAAAAATCTTCTGTAATTAGCAAAGAACTTATTCATGCTAAAGAGAAACCAGAGTATAACCCAAAAAAACACAGATCATGTTGAACTCATGGAGACTCCAAGACAACCTAAATTGCATGTCTGTGCAGCTGCTTGGGGAGGGAAATCAGAAGGCACACATAACAATCAGCTTCATCAGAACAAAGATGCTGTTCAACTCCATGAGTTGAACAGGTTCTTTGTTCTGATGAAGCTGATTGTTACGTGTGACTTCTGATTTCCCCCCCATGCAGCTGCACAGACATGCAAATTAGGTTGTCTTTGAGTCTCCATGAGTTGAACAGCATCTTTGTTCTGATGAAGCTGATTGTTACGTGTGCATTCCAATTTCCCTCCCCATGCCGCTGCACAGACATGCAAATTAGGTTGTCTTGGAGTCTCCATGAGTTGAACATGATCTGTGTTCTGTTGGGTTATACTCTGGTTTCTCTTTAGCATGAATAAGTCTTTTGCTATTTACAAAAGATTTCTGTGGAGACGATCAGAAATGAGTTTTGGGGAATTTTTTGATGCATGGCTAATGCTCAACCTCCTTGGTGAATAATAGCTTGAGTTCCTTTGATTTGTAAAAGCACGCAGACAGAATAAATGTTGTTGGTGGTGTTAAACGTGCCCTATAAAACGATTTGATGGTCTTGATCCACCTGCGCATATATTTGCCACCAGTACCATGGCCGTGTACCTTATATTGTTCTGATGAAGCCGATTGTTACGAGTGCTTTCTGATTCCCGCCCCCCATGCAGCTGCACAGACATGCGAATTAGGTTGTCTTGGAGTCTCCGTGAGTTGAACAGCATCTTTGTTCTGATGAAGCTGATTGTTACGTGTGCCTTCCGATTTCCCTCCCCATGCCGCTGCACAGATATGCAAATTAGGTTGTCTTGGAGTCTCCATGAGTTGAACAGGATCTGTGTTCTGTTGGGTTATACTCTGGTTTCTCTTTAGCATGAATAAGTCTTTTGCTATTTACAAAAGATTTCTGTGGAGACGAACAGCAATGAGTTTTGGGGAATTTTTTGATGCCTGGCTAATGCCGGGCATCCTTGGTGAAAAATAGCTTGAGTTCCTTTGATTTGTAAAGGCACACAGATGGAATTAATGTTGTTGGTGGTGTTAAACGTGCCCTTTAAAACTATTTGATGGTCTTGATCCACATGCGCATATATTTGCCACCAGTTCCATGGCCGTGTGCCTTATATTGTTCTGATGAAGCCAGTTGTTACGTGTGCCTTCTGATTCCCCCCCCATGCAGCTGCACAGACATGCAAATTAGGTTGTCTTGGAGTCTCCGTGAGTTGAACAGCATCTTTGTTCTGATGAAGCTGATAGTTTCGTGTGAATTCCGATTTCCCTCCCCATGCAGCTGCACAGACATGCAATTTAGGTTGTCTTTGAATCTCCATGAGTTGAACAGCATCTTTGTTCTGATGAAGCTGATTGTTACGTGTGACTTCTGATTTCCCCCCCATGCAGCTGCATAGACATGCAAATTAGGTTGTCTTGGAGTCTCCATGAGTTGAACAGGATCTGTGTTCTGTTGGGCTATACTCTGGTTTCTCTTTAGCATGAATAAGTCTTTTGCTATTTACAAAAGATTTCTGTGGAGACGAACAGCAATGAGTTTTGGGGAATTTTTTGATGCCTGGCTAATGCCTGGCATCCTTGGTGAAAAATAGCTTGAGTTCCTTTGATTTGTAAAGGCACACAGATGGAATTAATGTTGTTGGTGGTGTTAAACGTGCCCTTTAAAACTATTTGATTGTCTTGATCCACCTGCACATATATTTGCCACCAGTTCCATGGCCATGTCCCTTATATTGTTCTGATGAAGCCGATTGTTACGCGTGCCTTCTGATTCCCGCCCCCCATGCAGCTGCACAGACATGCAAATTAGGTTGTCTTTGAGTCTCCATGAGTTGAACAGGATCTGTGTTCTGTTGGGTCATACTCTGGTTTCTCTTTAGCATGAATAAGTCCTTTGCTATTTACATAAGATTTCTTTGGAGACGAACAGCAATGAGTTTTGGGGAATTTTTTGATGCCTGGCTAATGCTGGGCATCCTTGGTGAAAAATAGCTTGAGTTCCTTTGATTTGTAAAGGCACACAGATGTAATTAATGTTGTTTGTGGTGTTAAACCTGCCCTATAAAATGATTTGATGGTCTTGATCCACCTGCGCATATATTTGCCACCAGTGCCATGGCCGTGTGCCTTATGTTGTTCTGATGAAGCCGATTGTTACGCGTGCCTTCTGATTCCCGCCCCCCATGCAGCTGAACAGACATGCAAATTAGGTTGTCTTTGAGTCTCCATGAGCTGAACAGGATCTGTGTTCTGTTGGGTTATACTCTGGTTTCTCTTTAGCATGAATAAGTCTTTTGCTATTTACAAAAGATTTCTGTGGAGACGAACAGCAATGAGTTTTGGGGAATTTATTGATGCCTGGCTAATGCTGGGCATCCTTGGTGAAAAATAGCTTGAGTTCCTTTGATTTGTAAAGGCACACAGATGGAATTAATGTTGTTGGTGGTGTTAAACATGCCCTTTAAAACTATTTGATGGTCTTGATCCACATGCACATATATTTGCCACTAGTTCCATGGCCGTGTGCCTTATATTGTTCTGATGAAGCCGATCGTTACGTGTGCCTTCTGATTCCCCCCCCCCCATGCAGCTGCACAGACATGCAAATTAGGTTGTCTTGGAGTCTCCATGAGTTGAACAGGTTCTTTGTTCTGATGAAGCTGATTGTTACGTTTGACTTCTGATGTCCCCCCCATGAAGCTGCATAGACATGTATATTAGGTTGTCTTTGATTCTCCATGAGTTGAACAGGATCTGTGTTCTGTTAGGTTATACTCTGGTTTCTCTTTAGCATGAATAAGTCATTTGCTATTTACAAAAGATTTCTGTGGAGACGAACAGCAATCAGTTTTGGGGAATTTTTTGATGCCTGGCTAATGCTGGGCATCCTTGGTGAAAAATAGCTTGAGTTCCTTTGATTTGTAAAGGCACACAGATGGAATTAATGTTGTTTGTGTTGTTAAACGTGCCCTATAAAATGATTTGATGGTCTTGATCCACCTGCGCATATATTTGCCACCAGTGCCATGGCCGTGTGCCTTATATTGTTCTGATGAAGCCGATTGTTACGCGTGCCTTCTGATTCCCGCCCCCCATGCAGCTGCACAGACATGCAAATTAGGTTGTCTTTGAGTCTCCATGAGTTGAACAGCATTTTTGTTCTGATGAAGCTGATTGTTACGTGTGCCTTCCGATTTCCCTCCCCATGCCGCTGCACAGACATGCAAATTAGGTTGTCTTGGAGTCTCCATGAGTTGAACAGGATCTGTGTTCTGTTGGGTTATACTCTGGTTTCTCTTTAGCATGAATAAGTCTTTTGCTATTTACAAAAGATTTATGTGGAGACGAACAGCAATGAGTTTTGGCAAATTTTTTGATGCCTGGCTAATGCCGGGCATCCTTGGTGAAAAATAGCTTGAGTTCCTTTGATTTGTAAAGGCACACAGATGGAATTAATGTTGTTGGTGGTGTTAAACGTGCCCTTTAAAACTATTTGATGGTCTTGATCCACATGCGCATATATTTGCCACCAGTTCCATGGCCGTGTGCCTTATATTGTTCTGATGAAGCCAGTTGTTACGTGTGCCTTCTGATCCCCCCCCCATGCAGCTGCATAGACATGCAAATTAGGTTGTCTTTGAGTCTCCATGAGTTGAACAGGATCTGTGTTCTGTTGGGTTATACTCTGGTTTCTCTTTAGCATGAATAAGTCTTTTGCTATTTACAAAAGATTTCTGTGGAGACGAACAGCAATCAGGTTCAGGGAATATTTTGATGCCTGGCTAATGCCTGGCATCCTTGATGAAAAATAGCTTGAGTTTCTTTGATTTGTAAAGGCACACAGATGGAATTAATGTTGTTGGTGGTGTTAAACGTGCCCTATAAAACGATTTGATGGTCTTGATCCACCTGCGCATATATTTGCCACCATGGCTATGTGCCTTATATTGTTCTGATGAAGCCGATTGTTACACGTGCTTTCTGATTCCCGCCCCCCATGCAGCTGCACGGACATGCAAATTAGGTTGTCTTGGAGTCTCCATGAGTTGAACAGGTTCTTTGTTCTGATGAAGCTGATTGTTACGTGTGACTTCTGATTTCCCCCCATGCAGCTGCATAGGCATGCAAATTAGGCTGTCTTGGCGTCTCCATGAGTTGAACAGGATCTATGTTCTGTTTTGTTATACTCTGGTTTCTCTTTAGCATGAATAAGTCTTTTGCTATTTACAAAAGATTTCTGTGGAGACGAACAGCAATGAGTTTTGGGGAATTTTTTGATGCCTGGCTAATGCCGGGCATCCTTGGTGAAAAATAGCTTGAGTTCCTTTGATTTGTAAAGGCACACAGATGGAATTAATGTTGTTGGTGGTGTTAAACATGCCTTTTAAAACTATTTGATGGTCTTGATCCACATGCGCATATATTTGCCACCAGTTCCATGGCCGTGTGCCTTATATTGTTCTGATGAAGCCAGTTGTTACGTGTGCCTTCTGATTCCCCCCCCATGCAGCTGCACAGACATGCAAATTAGGTTGTCTTGGAGTCTCCGTGAGTTGAACAGCATCTTTGTTCTGATGAAGCTGATAGTTACGTGTGAATTCCGATTTCCCTCCCCATGCAGCTGCACAAGCATGCAAATTAGGTTGTCTTGGAGTCTCCATGAGTTGAACAGGATCTGTGTTCTGTTGGGTCATACTCTGGTTTCTCTTTAGCATGAATAAGTCCTTTGCTATTTACATAAGATTTCTTTGGAGACGAACAGCAATGAGTTTTGGGGAATTTTTTGATGCCTGGCTAATGCTGGGCATCCTTGGTGAAAAATAGCTTGAGTTCCTTTGATTTGTAAAGGCACACAGATGTAATTAATGTTGTTTGTGGTGTTAAACCTGCCCTATAAAATGATTTGATGGTCTTGATCCACCTGCGCATATATTTGCCACCAGTGCCATGGCCGTGTGCCTTATGTTGTTCTGATGAAGCCGATTGTTACGCGTGCCTTCTGATTCCCGCCCCCCATGCAGCTGAACAGACATGCAAATTAGGTTGTCTTTGAGTCTCCATGAGCTGAACAGGATCTGTGTTCTTTTGGGTTATACTCTGGTTTCTCTTTAGCATGAATAAGTCTTTTGCTATTTACAAAAGATTTCTGTGGAGACGAACAGCAATGAGTTTTGGGGAATTTATTGATGCCTGGCTAATGCTGGGCATCCTTGGTGAAAAATAGCTTGAGTTCCTTTGATTTGTAAAGGCACACAGATGGAATTAATGTTGTTGGTGGTGTTAAACATGCCCTTTAAAACTATTTGATGGTCTTGATCCACATGCACATATATTTGCCACTAGTTCCATGGCCGTGTGCCTTATATTGTTCTGATGAAGCCGATCGTTACGTGTGCCTTCTGATTCCCCCCCCCCCCCCATGCAGCTGCACAGACATGCAAATTAGGTTGTCTTGGAGTCTCCATGAGTTGAACAGGTTCTTTGTTCTGATGAAGCTGATTGTTACGTTTGACTTCTGATGTCCCCCCCATGAAGCTGCATAGACATGTATATTAGGTTGTCTTTGAGTCTCCATGAGTTGAACAGGATCTGTGTTCTGTTAGGTTATACTCTGGTTTCTCTTTAGCATGAATAAGTCATTTGCTATTTACAAAAGATTTCTGTGGAGACGAACAGCAATCAGTTTTGGGGAATTTTTTGATGCCTGGCTAATGCTGGGCATCCTTGGTGAAAAATAGCTTGAGTTCCTTTGATTTGTAAAGGCACACAGATGGAATTAATGTTGTTTGTGTTGTTAAACGTGCCCTATAAAATGATTTGATGGTCTTGATCCACCTGCGCATATATTTGCCACCAGTGCCATGGCCGTGTGCCTTATATTGTTCTGATGAAGCCGATTGTTACGCGTGCCTTCTGATTCTCGCCCCCCATGCAGCTGAACAGACATGCAAATTAGGTTGTCTTTGAGTCTACATGAGTTGAACAGCATCTTTGTTCTGATGAAGCTGATTGTTACGTGTGCCTTTTGATTTCCCCCCCATGCAGCTGCATAGCCATGCAAATTAGGTTGTCTTTGAGTCTCCATGAGTTGAACAGGTTCTTTGTTCTGATGAAGCTGATTGTTACGTGTGACTTCTGATTTCCCCCCCATGCAGCTGCACAGACATGCAAATTAGGTTGTTTTGGAGTCTCCATGAGTTGAACAGGATCTGTGTTCTGTTGGGTTATACTCTGGTTTCTCTTTAGCATGAATAAGTCTTTTGCTATTTACAAAAGATTTCTGTGGAGACGAACAGCAATGAGTTTTGGGGAATTTTTTGATGCCTGGCTAATGCCGGGCATCCTTGGTGAAAAATAGCTTGAGTTCCTTTGATTTGTAAAGGCACACAGATGGAATTAATGTTGTTGGTGGTGTTAAACGTGCCCTATAAAACGATTTGATGGTCTTGATCCACCTGCGCATATATTTGCCACCAGTGCCATGGCCGTGTGCCTTATATTGTTCTGATGAAGCCGATTGTTATGCGTGCCTTCTGATTCCCGCCCCCCCATGCAGCTGAACAGACATGCAAATTAGGTTGTCTTTGAGTCTCCATGAGTTGAACAGCATCTTTTTTCTGATGAAGCTGATTGTTACGTGTGACTTCTGATTCCCCCCCCCCATGCAGCTGCATGGCCATGCAAATTAGGTTGTCTTTGAGTCTCCATGAGTTGAACAGAATCTTTGTTCTGATGAAGCTGATTGTTACGTGTGACTTCTGAATTCCCGCCCCCCCCATGCAGCTGCACAGACATGCGAATTAGGTTGTCTTGGAGTCTCCATGAGTTGAACAGCATCTTTGTTCTGATGAAGCTGATTGTTACGTGTGACTTCTGATTTCCCCCCATGCAGCTGCACAGACATGCAAATTAGGTTGTCTTGGAGTCTCCGTGAGTTGAACAGCATCTTTGTTCTGATGAAGCTGATTGTTACATGAGCCTTCCGATTTCCCTCCCCATGCCGCTGCACAGACTTGCAAATTAGATTGTCTTGGAGTCTCCATGAGTTGAACAGGATCTGTGTTCTGTTGGGTTATACTCTGGTTTCTCTTTAGCATGAATACGTTATTTGCTATTTACAAAATATTTCTGTGGAGACGAACAGCAATGAGTTTTGAGGAATTTTTGATGCCTGGCTAATGCTGGGCATCCTTGGTGATAAATAGCTTGTGTTCCTATGATTTGTAAAGGCACACAGATGGAATTAATGTTGTTGGTGGTGTTAAATGTGCCCTTTAAAACTATTTGATGGTCTTGATCCACATGCGCATATATTTGCCACCAGTTCCATGGCCGTGTGCCTTATATTGTTCTGATGAAGCCGGTTGTTACGTGTGCCTTCTGATTCCCCCCCATGCAGCTGCACAGACATGCAAATTAGGTTGTCTTGGAGTCTCCATGAGTTGAACAGGTTCTTTGTTCTGATGAAGCTGATTGTTACGTGTGACTTCTGATTTCCCCCCCATGCAGCTGCATAGACATGCATATTAGGTTGTCTTTGAGTCTCCATGAGTTGAACAGGATCTGTGTTCTGTTAGGTTATACTCTGGTTTCTCTTTAGCATGAATAAGTTATTTGCTATTTACAAAAGATTTCTGTGGAGACGAACAGCAATGAGTTTTGGGGAATTTTTTGATGCCTGGCTAATGCTGGGCATCCTTGGTGAAAAATAGCTTGAGTTCCTATGATTTGTAAAGGCACACAGATGGAATTAATGTTGTTGGTGGTGTTAAACGTGCCCTTTAAAACTATTTGATGGTCTTGATCCACATGCGCATATATTTGCCACCAGTTCCATGGCCGTGTCCCTTATATTGTTCTGATGAAGCCGATTGTTACGCGTGCCTTCTGATTCCCGCCCCCCATGCAGCTGAACAGACATGCAAATTAGGTTGTCTTTGAGTCTCCATGAGTTGAACAGGTTCTTTGTTCTGATGAAGCTGATTGTTATGTGTGCCTTCTGATTTCCCGCCCCCCCATGCAGCTGCACAGACATGCAAATTAGGTTGTCTTGGAGTCTCCATGAGTTGAACAGGTTCTTTGTTCTGATGAAGCTGATTGTTACGTGTGACTTCTGATTTCCCCCCCATGCAGCTGCACAGACATGCAAATTAGGTTGTCTTGGAGTCTCCATGAGTTGAACAGCATCTTTTTTCTGATGAAGCTGATTGTTACGTGTGACTTCTGATTCCCCCCCCCCATGCAGCTGCATGGCCATGCAGCTGCATGGCCATGCAAATTAGGTTGTCTTTGAGTCTCCATGAGTTGAACAGCATCTTTGTTCTGATGAAGCTGATTGTTACGTGTGACTTCTGAATTCCCGCCCCCCCATGCAGCTGCACAGACATGCGAATTAGGTTGTCTTGGAGTCTCCATGAGTTGAACAGCATCTTTGTTCTGATGAAGCTGATTGTTACGTGTGACTTCTGATTTCCCCCCATGCAGCTGCACAGACATGCAAATTAGGTTGTCTTGGAGTCTCCGTGAGTTGAACAGCATCTTTGTTCTGATGAAGCTGATTGTTACATGAGCCTTCCGATTTCCCTCCCCATGCCGCTGCACAGACTTGCAAATTAGATTGTCTTGGAGTCTACATGAGTTGAACAGGATCTGTGTTCTGTTGGGTTATACTCTGGTTTCTCTTTAGCATGAATACGTTATTTGCTATTTACAAAAGATTTCTGTGGAGACGAACAGCAATGAGTTTTGGGGAATTTTTTGATGCCTGGCTAATGCTGGGCATCCTTGGTGAAAAATAGCTTGTGTTCCTATGATTTGTAAAGGCACACAGATGGAATTAATGTTGTTGGTGGTGTTAAATGTGCCCTTTAAAACTATTTGATGGTCTTGATCCACATGCGCATATATTTGCCACCAGTTCCATGGCCGTGTGCCTTATATTGTTCTGATGAATCCGGTTGTTACGTGTGCCTTCTGATTCCCCCCCCCCCCATGCAGCTGCACAGACATGCAAATTAGGTTGTCTTGGAGTCTCCATGAGTTGAACAGGTTCTTTGTTCTGATGAAGCTGATTGTTACGTGTGGCTTCTGATTTCCCCCCCATGCAGCTGCATAGACATGCATATTAGGTTGTCTTTGAGTCTCCATGAGTTGAACAGGATCTGTGTTCTGTCAGGTTATACTCTGGTTTCTCTTTAGCATGAATAAGTTATTTGCTATTTACAAAAGATTTCTGTGGAGACGAACAGCAATGAGTTTTGGGGAATTTTTTGATGCCTGGCTAATGCTGGGCATCCTTGGTGAAAAATAGCTTGAGTTCCTATGATTTGTAAAGGCACACAGATGGAATTAATGTTGTTGGTGGTGTTAAACGTGCCCTTTAAAACTATTTGATGGTCTTGATCCACATGCGCATATATTTGCCACCAGTTCCATGGCCGTGTCCCTTATATTGTTCTGATGAAGCCGATTGTTACGCGTGCCTTCTGATTCCCGCCCCCCATGCAGCTGAACAGACATGCAAATTAGGTTGTCTTTGAGTCTCCATGAGTTGAACAGGTTCTTTGTTCTGATGAAGCTGATTGTTATGTGTGCCATTCTGATTTCCCGCCCCCCCATGCAGCTGCACAGACATGCAAATTAGGTTGTCTTGGAGTCTCCATGAGTTGAACAGGTTCTTTGTTCTGATGAAGCTGATTGTTACGTGTGACTTCTGATTTCCCCCCCATGCAGCTGCACAGACATGCAAATTAGGTTGTCTTGGAGTCTCCATGAGTTGAACAGCATCTTTGTTCTGATGAAGCTGATTGTTACGTGTGCATTCCGATTTCCCTCCCCATGCCGCTGCACAGACATGCAAATTAGGTTGTCTTGGAGTCTCCATGAGTATAACAGGATCTGTGTTCTGTTGGGTTATACTCTGGTTTCTCTTTAGCATGAATAGGTCTTTTGCTATTTACAAAAGATTTCTGTGGAGACGAGCAGCAATGAGTTTTGGGGAATTTTTTGATGCCTGGCTAATGCTCGACCTCCTTGGTGAATGATAGCTTGAGTTCCTTTGAATTGTAAAAGCACGCAGACGGAATAAATGTTGTTGGTGGTGTTAAACGTGCCCTATAAAACGATTTGATGGTCTTGATCCACCTGCGCATATATTTGCCACCAGTACCATGGCCGTGTACCTTATATTGTTCTGATGAAGCCGATTGTTACGCGTGCTTTCTGATTCCTGCCCCCCATGCAGCTGCACAGACATGCGAATTAGGTTGTCTTGGAGTCTCCGTGAGTTGAACAGCATCTTTGTTCTGATGAATCTGATTGTTACGTGTGCCTTCCGATTTCCCTCCCCATGCCGCTGCACAGACATGCAAATTAGGTTGTCTTGGAGTCTCCATGAGTTGAACAGGTTCTTTGTTCTGATGAAGCTGATTGTTATGTGTGCCTTCTGATTTCCCGCCCCCCCATTCAGCTGCACAGACATGCAAATTAGGTTGTCTTGGAGTCTCCATGAGTTGAACAGGTTCTTTGTTCTGATGAAGCTGATTGTTATGTGTGACTTCTGATTTCCCCCCCATGCAGCTGCACAGACATGCAAATTAGGTTGTCTTGGAGTCTCCATGAGTTGAACAGCATCTTTTTTCTGATGAAGCTGATTGTTACGTGTGACTTCTGATTCCCCCCCCCCATGCAGCTGCATGGCCATGCAAATTAGGTTGTCTTTGAGTCTCCATGAGTTGAACAGCATCTTTGTTCTGATGAAGCTGATTGTTACGTGTGACTTCTGATTTCCCCCCATGCAGCTGCACAGACATGCAAATTAGGTTGTCTTGGAGTCTCCATGAGTTGAACAGGTTCTTTGTTCTGATGAAGCTGATTGTTATGTGTGCCTTCTGATTTACCGCCCCCCCATGCAGCTGCACAGACATGCAAATTAGGTTGTCTTGGAGTCTCCATGAGTTGAACAGGTTCTTTGTTCTGATGAAGCTGATTGTTACGTGTGACTTCTGATTTCCCCCCCATGCAGCTGCACAGACATGCAAATTAGGTTGTCTTGGAGTCTCCATGAGTTGAACAGCATCTTTTTTCTGATGAAGCTGATTGTTACGTGTGACTTCTGATTCCCCCCCCCCCATGCAGCTGCATGGCCATGCAAATTAGGTTGTCTTTGAGTCTCCATGAGTTGAACAGCATCTTTGTTCTGATGAAGCTGATTGTTACGTGTGACTTCTGAATTCCCGCCCCCCCATGCAGCTGCACAGACATGCGAATTAGGTTGTCTTGGAGTCTCCGTGAGTTGAACAGCATCTTTGTTCTGATGAAGCTGATTGTTACATGAGCCTTCCGATTTCCCTCCCCATGCCGCTGCACAGACTTGCAAATTAGATTTTCTTGGAGTCTCCATGAGTTGAACAGGATCTGTGTTCTGTTGGGTTATACTCTGGTTTCTCTTTAGCATGAATAAGTCTTTTGCTATTTACAAAAGATTTCTGTGGAGATGAACAGAAATGAGTTTTGGGGAATTTTTGATGCCTGGCTAATGCCGGGCATCCTTGGTGAAAAATAGTTTGAGTTCCTTTGATTTGTAAAGGCACACAGATGGAATTAATGTTGTTGGTGGTGTTAAACGTGCCCTTTAAAACTATTTGATGGTCTTGATCCACCTGCGCATATATTTGCCACCAGTTCCATGGCCGTGTCCCTTATATTGTTCTGATGAAGCCGATTGTTACGCGTGCCTTCTGATTCCCGCCCCCCATGCAGCTGAACAGACATGCAAATTAGGTTGTCTTTGAGTCTCCATGAGTTGAACAGGTTCTTTGTTCTGATGAAGCTGATTGTTATGTGTGCCTTCTGATTTCCCGCCCCCCCATGCAGCTGCACAGACATGCAAATTAGGTTGTCTTGGAGTCTCCATGAGTTGAACAGGTTCTTTGTTCTGATGAAGCTGATTGTTACGTGTGACTTCTGATTTCCCCCCCATGCAGCTGCACAGACATGCAAATTAGGTTGTCTTGGAGTCTCCATGAGTTGAACAGCATCTTTGTTCTGATGAAGCTGATTGTTACGTGTGCATTCCGATTTCCCTCCCCATGCCGCTGCACAGACATGCAAATTAGGTTGTCTTGGAGTCTCCATGAGTTGAACAGGATCTGTGTTCTGTTGGGTTATACTCTGGTTTCTCTTTAGCATGAATAGGTCTTTTGCTATTTACAAAAGATTTCTGTGGAGACGAGCAGCAATGAGTTTTGGGGAATTTTTTGATGCCTGGCTAATGCTCGACCTCCTTGGTGAATGATAGCTTGAGTTCCTTTGAATTGTAAAAGCACGCAGACGGAATAAATGTTGTTGGTGGTGTTAAACGTGCCCTATAAAACGATTTGATGGTCTTGATCCACCTGCGCATATATTTGCCACCAGTACCATGGCCGTGTACCTTATATTGTTCTGATGAAGCCGATTGTTACGCGTGCTTTCTGATTCCTGCCCCCCATGCAGCTGCACAGACATGCGAATTAGGTTGTCTTGGAGTCTCCGTGAGTTGAACAGCATCTTTGTTCTGATGAATCTGATTGTTACGTGTGCCTTCCGATTTCCCTCCCCATGCCGCTGCACAGACATGCAAATTAGGTTGTCTTGGAGTCTCCATGAGTTGAACAGGTTCTTTGTTCTGATGAAGCTGATTGTTATGTGTGCCTTCTGATTTCCCGCCCCCCCATTCAGCTGCACAGACATGCAAATTAGGTTGTCTTGGAGTCTCCATGAGTTGAACAGGTTCTTTGTTCTGATGAAGCTGATTGTTATGTGTGACTTCTGATTTCCCCCCCATGCAGCTGCACAGACATGCAAATTAGGTTGTCTTGGAGTCTCCATGAGTTGAACAGCATCTTTTTTCTGATGAAGCTGATTGTTACGTGTGACTTCTGATTCCCCCCCCCCATGCAGCTGCATGGCCATGCAAATTAGGTTGTCTTTGAGTCTCCATGAGTTGAACAGCATCTTTGTTCTGATGAAGCTGATTGTTACGTGTGACTTCTGATTTCCCCCATGCAGCTGCACAGACATGCAAATTAGGTTGTCTTGGAGTCTCCATGAGTTGAACAGGTTCTTTGTTCTGATGAAGCTGATTGTTATGTGTGCCTTCTGATTTCCCGCCCCCCCATGCAGCTGCACAGACATGCAAATTAAGTTGTCTTGGAGTCTCCATGAGTTGAACAGGTTCTTTGTTCTGATGAAGCTGATTGTTACGTGTGACTTCTGATTTCCCCCCCATGCAGCTGCACAGACATGCAAATTAGGTTGTCTTGGAGTCTCCATGAGTTGAACAGCATCTTTTTTCTGATGAAGCTGATTGTTACGTGTGACTTCTGATTCCCCCCCCCCCATGCAGCTGCATGGCCATGCAAATTAGGTTGTCTTTGAGTCTCCATGAGTTGAACAGCATCTTTGTTCTGATGAAGCTGATTGTTACGTGTGACTTCTGAATTCCCGCCCCCCCATGCAGCTGCACAGACATGCGAATTAGGTTGTCTTGGAGTCTCCGTGAGTTGAACAGCATCTTTGTTCTGATGAAGCTGATTGTTACATGAGCCTTCCGATTTCCCTCCCCATGCCGCTGCACAGACTTGCAAATTAGATTTTCTTGGAGTCTCCATGAGTTGAACAGGATCTGTGTTCTGTTGGGTTATACTCTGGTTTCTCTTTAGCATGAATAAGTCTTTTGCTATTTACAAAAGATTTCTGTGGAGATGAACAGAAATGAGTTTTGGGGAATTTTTTGATGCCTGGCTAATGCCGGGCATCCTTGGTGAAAAATAGTTTGAGTTCCTTTGATTTGTAAAGGCACACAGATGGAATTAATGTTGTTGGTGGTGTTAAACGTGCCCTTTAAAACTATTTGATGGTCTTGATCCACCTGCGCATATATTTGCCACCAGTTCCATGGCCGTGTCCCTTATATTGTTCTGATGAAGCCGATTGTTACGCGTGCCTTCTGATTCCCGCCCCCCATGCAGCTGCACAGACATGCAAATTAGGTTGTCTTTGAGTCTCCATGAGTTAAACAGCATCTTTGTTCTGATGAAGCTGATTGTTACGTGTGACTTCTGATTCCCCCCCCCATGCAGCTGCATGGACATGCAAATTAGGTTGTCTATGAGTCTCCGTGAGTTGAACAGCATCTTTGTTCTGATGAAGCTGATTGTTACGTGTGAATTCCGATTTCCCTCCCCATGCCGCTGCACAGACATGCAAATTAGGTTGTCTTGGAGTCTCCATGAGTTGAACAGGATCTGTGTTCTGTTGGGTTATACTCTGGTTTCTCTTTAGCATGAATAAGTTTTTTTGCTATTTACAAAAGATTTCTGTGGAGACGAACAGCAATGAGTTTTGGGGAATTTTTTTTATGCCTTGCTAATGCTGGGCATCCTTGGTGAATAATAGCTTGAGTTTCTTTGATTTGTAAAGGCACTCAGATGGAATTAATGTTGTTGGTGGTGTTAAACGTGCCCTATAAAACGATTTGATGGTCTTGATCCACCTGCGCATATATTTGCCACCAGTGCCATGGCCGTGTGCCTTATATTGTTCTGATGAAGCCGATTGTTATGCGTGCCTCCTGATTCCCGCCCCCCCATGCAGCTGAACAGACATGCAAATTAGGTTGTCTTTGAGTCTCCATGAGTTGAACAGCATCTTTTTTCTGATGAAGCTGATTGTTACGTGTGACTTCTGATTCCCCCCCCCCCCATGCAGCTGCATGGCCATGCAAATTAGGTTGTCTTTTAGTCTCCATGAGTTGAACAGCATCTTTGTTCTGATGAAGCTGATTGTTACGTGTGACTTCTGAATTCCCGCCCCCCCATGCAGCTGCACAGAAATGCAAATTAGGTTGTCTTGGAGTCTCCATGAGTTGAACAGCATCTTTGTTCTGATGAAGCTGATTGTTACGTGTGACTTCTGTTTTCCCCCCCCATGCAGCTGCATAGACATGCAAATTAGGTTGTCTTGGAGTCTCCATGAGTTGAACAGGATCTGTGTTCTGTTGGGTTATACTCTGGTTTCTCTTTAGCATGAATAAGTCTTTTGCTATTTACAAAAGATTTCTGTGGAGACGAACAGCAATGAGTTTTGGGGAATTTTTTGAGTTCCTTTGATTTGTAAAGGCACACAGATGGAATTAATGTTGTTGGTGGTGTTAAACGTGCCCTTTAAAACTATTTGATTGTCTTGATCCACCTGCACATATATTTGCCACCAGTTCCATGGCCATGTCCCTTATATTGTTCTGATGAAGCCGATTGTTACGCGTGCCTTCTGATTCCCGCCCCCCATGCAGTTGCACAGACATGCAAATTAGGTTGTCTTGGAGTCTCCATGAGTTGAACAGGTTCTTTGTTCTGATGAAGCTGATTGTTACGTGTGACTTCTGATTTCCCCCCCATGCAGCTGCATAGACATGCATATTAGGTTGTCTTTGAGTCTCCATGAGATGTACAGGATCTGTGTTCTGTTAGGTTATACTCTGGTTTCTCTTTAGCGTGAATAAGTCATTTGCTATTTACAAAAGATTTCTGTGGAGACGAACAGCAATGAGTTTTGGGGAATTTTTTGATGCCTGGCTAATGCTGGGCATCCTTGGTGAAAAATAGCTTGAGTTCCTTTGATTTGTAAAGGCACACAGATGGAATTAATGTTGTTTGTGTTGTTAAACGTGCCCTATAAAATGATTTGATGGTCTTGATCCACCTGCGCATATATTTGCCACCAGTGCCATGGCCGTGTGCCTTATATTGTTCTGATGAAGCCGATTGTTACGCGTGCCTTCTGATTCCCGCCCCCCATGCAGCTGAACAGACATGCAAATTAGGTTGTCTTTGAGTCTCCATGAGTTGAACAGCATCTTTGTTCTGATGAAGCTGATTGTTATGTGTGCCTTCTGATTTCCCGCCCCCCCATGCAGCTGCACAGACATGCAAATTAGGTTGTCTTGGAGTCTCCATGAGTTGAACAGGTTCTTTGTTCTGATGAAGCTGATTGTTACGTGTGACTTCTGATTTCTCCCCAATGCAGCTGCACAGACATGCAAATTAGGTTGTCTTTGAGTCTCCATGAGTTGAACAGCATCTTTGTTCTGATGAAGCTGATTGTTACGTGTGACTTCCGATTCCCCCCCCCCCCATGCAGCTGCATGGACATGCAATTTAGGTTGTCTATGAGTCTCCATGAGTTGAACAGCATCTTTGTTCTGTTGAAGCTGATTGTTATGTGTGCCTTCTGAATGCACCCCCCATGCAGCTGCATAGACATGCAAATTAGGTTGTCTTTGAGTCTCCATGAGTTGAACAGCATCTTTGTTCTGATGAAGCTGATTGTTATGTGTGCCTTCTGATTTCCCGCCCCCCCATGCAGCTGCACAGACATGCAAATTAGGTTGTCTTTGAGTCTCCATGAGTTGAACAGGATCTGTGTTCTGTTAGGTTATACTCTGGTTTCTCTTTAGCATGAATAAGTTATTTGCTATTTACAAAAGATTTCTGTGGAGACGAACAGCAATGAGTTTTGGGGAATTTTTTGATGCCTTGCTAATGCTGGGCATCCTTGGTGAAAAATAGCTTGAGTTCTTTTGATTTGTAAAGGCACACAGATGGAATTAATGTTGTTTGTGTTGTTAAACATGCCCTATAAAATGATTTGATGGTCTTGATCCACCTGCGCATATATTTGCCACCAGTGCCATGGCCGTGTGCCTTATATTGTTCTGATGAAGCCGATTGTTACGCGTGCCTTCTGATTCCCGCCCCCCATGCAGCTGAACAGACATGCAAATTAGGTTGTCTTTGAGTCTCCATGAGTTGAACAGCGTCTTTGTTCTGATGAATCTGATTGTTACGTGTGCCTTTTGATTTCCCCCCATGAAGCTGCATAGCCATGCAAATTAGGTTGTCTTTGAGTCTCCATGAGTTGAACAGGTTCTTTGTTCTGATGAAGCTGATTGTTACGTGTGACTTCTGATTTCCCCCCCATGCAGCTGCACAGCCATGCAAATTAGGTTGTCTTTGAGTCTCCATGAGTTGAACAGCATCTTTGTTCTGATGAAGCTGATTGTTACGTGTGACTTCTGATTTCCCCCCATGCAGCTGCACAGACATGCAAATTAGGTTGTCTTGGAGTCTCCGTGAGTTGAACAGCATCTTTGTTCTGATGAAGCTGATTGTTACATGAGCCTTCCGATTTCCCTCCCCATGCCGCTGCACAGACTTGCAAATTAGATTGTCTTGGAGTCTCCATGAGTTGAACAGGATCTGTGTTCTGTTGGGTTATACTCTGGTTTCTCTTTAGCATGAATACGTTATTTGCTATTTACAAAATATTTCTGTGGAGACGAACAGCAATGAGTTTTGAGGAATTTTTTGATGCCTGGCTAATGCTGGGCATCCTTGGTGATAAATAGCTTGTGTTCCTATGATTTGTAAAGGCACACAGATGGAATTAATGTTGTTGGTGGTGTTAAATGTGCCCTTTAAAACTATTTGATGGTCTTGATCCACATGCGCATATATTTGCCACCAGTTCCATGGCCGTGTGCCTTATATTGTTCTGATGAAGCCGGTTGTTACGTGTGCCTTCTGATTCCCCCCCATGCAGCTGCACAGACATGCAAATTAGGTTGTCTTGGAGTCTCCATGAGTTGAACAGGTTCTTTGTTCTGATGAAGCTGATTGTTACGTGTGACTTCTGATTTCCCCCCCATGCAGCTGCATAGACATGCATATTAGGTTGTCTTTGAGTCTCCATGAGTTGAACAGGATCTGTGTTCTGTTAGGTTATACTCTGGTTTCTCTTTAGCATGAATAAGTTATTTGCTATTTACAAAAGATTTCTGTGGAGACGAACAGCAATGAGTTTTGGGGAATTTTTTGATGCCTGGCTAATGCTGGGCATCCTTGGTGAAAAATAGCTTGAGTTCCTATGATTTGTAAAGGCACACAGATGGAATTAATGTTGTTGGTGGTGTTAAACGTGCCCTTTAAAACTATTTGATGGTCTTGATCCACATGCGCATATATTTGCCACCAGTTCCATGGCCGTGTCCCTTATATTGTTCTGATGAAGCCGATTGTTACGCGTGCCTTCTGATTCCCGCCCCCCATGCAGCTGAACAGACATGCAAATTAGGTTGTCTTTGAGTCTCCATGAGTTGAACAGGTTCTTTGTTCTGATGAAGCTGATTGTTATGTGTGCCTTCTGATTTCCCGCCCCCCCATGCAGCTGCACAGACATGCAAATTAGGTTGTCTTGGAGTCTCCATGAGTTGAACAGGTTCTTTGTTCTGATGAAGCTGATTGTTACGTGTGACTTCTGATTTCCCCCCCATGCAGCTGCACAGACATGCAAATTAGGTTGTCTTGGAGTCTCCATGAGTTGAACAGCATCTTTTTTCTGATGAAGCTGATTGTTACGTGTGACTTCTGATTCCCCCCCCCCATGCAGCTGCATGGCCATGCAGCTGCATGGCCATGCAAATTAGGTTGTCTTTGAGTCTCCATGAGTTGAACAGCATCTTTGTTCTGATGAAGCTGATTGTTACGTGTGACTTCTGAATTCCCGCCCCCCCATGCAGCTGCACAGACATGCGAATTAGGTTGTCTTGGAGTCTCCATGAGTTGAACAGCATCTTTGTTCTGATGAAGCTGATTGTTACGTGTGACTTCTGATTTCCCCCCATGCAGCTGCACAGACATGCAAATTAGGTTGTCTTGGAGTCTCCGTGAGTTGAACAGCATCTTTGTTCTGATGAAGCTGATTGTTACATGAGCCTTCCGATTTCCCTCCCCATGCCGCTGCACAGACTTGCAAATTAGATTGTCTTGGAGTCTACATGAGTTGAACAGGATCTGTGTTCTGTTGGGTTATACTCTGGTTTCTCTTTAGCATGAATACGTTATTTGCTATTTACAAAAGATTTCTGTGGAGACGAACAGCAATGAGTTTTGGGGAATTTTTTGATGCCTGGCTAATGCTGGGCATCCTTGGTGAAAAATAGCTTGTGTTCCTATGATTTGTAAAGGCACACAGATGGAATTAATGTTGTTGGTGGTGTTAAATGTGCCCTTTAAAACTATTTGATGGTCTTGATCCACATGCGCATATATTTGCCACCAGTTCCATGGCCGTGTGCCTTATATTGTTCTGATGAATCCGGTTGTTACGTGTGCCTTCTGATTCCCCCCCCCCCATGCAGCTGCACAGACATGCAAATTAGGTTGTCTTGGAGTCTCCATGAGTTGAACAGGTTCTTTGTTCTGATGAAGCTGATTGTTACGTGTGGCTTCTGATTTCCCCCCCATGCAGCTGCATAGACATGCATATTAGGTTGTCTTTGAGTCTCCATGAGTTGAACAGGATCTGTGTTCTGTCAGGTTATACTCTGGTTTCTCTTTAGCATGAATAAGTTATTTGCTATTTACAAAAGATTTCTGTGGAGACGAACAGCAATGAGTTTTGGGGAATTTTTTGATGCCTGGCTAATGCTGGGCATCCTTGGTGAAAAATAGCTTGAGTTCCTATGATTTGTAAAGGCACACAGATGGAATTAATGTTGTTGGTGGTGTTAAACGTGCCCTTTAAAACTATTTGATGGTCTTGATCCACATGCGCATATATTTGCCACCAGTTCCATGGCCGTGTCCCTTATATTGTTCTGATGAAGCCGATTGTTACGCGTGCCTTCTGATTCCCGCCCCCCATGCAGCTGAACAGACATGCAAATTAGGTTGTCTTTGAGTCTCCATGAGTTGAACAGGTTCTTTGTTCTGATGAAGCTGATTGTTATGTGTGCCATTCTGATTTCCCGCCCCCCCATGCAGCTGCACAGACATGCAAATTAGGTTGTCTTGGAGTCTCCATGAGTTGAACAGGTTCTTTGTTCTGATGAAGCTGATTGTTACGTGTGACTTCTGATTTCCCCCCCATGCAGCTGCACAGACATGCAAATTAGGTTGTCTTGGAGTCTCCATGAGTTGAACAGCATCTTTGTTCTGATGAAGCTGATTGTTACGTGTGCATTCCGATTTCCCTCCCCATGCCGCTGCACAGACATGCAAATTAGGTTGTCTTGGAGTCTCCATGAGTATAACAGGATCTGTGTTCTGTTGGGTTATACTCTGGTTTCTCTTTAGCATGAATAGGTCTTTTGCTATTTACAAAAGATTTCTGTGGAGACGAGCAGCAATGAGTTTTGGGGAATTTTTTGATGCCTGGCTAATGCTCGACCTCCTTGGTGAATGATAGCTTGAGTTCCTTTGAATTGTAAAAGCACGCAGACGGAATAAATGTTGTTGGTGGTGTTAAACGTGCCCTATAAAACGATTTGATGGTCTTGATCCACCTGCGCATATATTTGCCACCAGTACCATGGCCGTGTACCTTATATTGTTCTGATGAAGCCGATTGTTACGCGTGCTTTCTGATTCCTGCCCCCCATGCAGCTGCACAGACATGCGAATTAGGTTGTCTTGGAGTCTCCGTGAGTTGAACAGCATCTTTGTTCTGATGAATCTGATTGTTACGTGTGCCTTCCGATTTCCCTCCCCATGCCGCTGCACAGACATGCAAATTAGGTTGTCTTGGAGTCTCCATGAGTTGAACAGGTTCTTTGTTCTGATGAAGCTGATTGTTATGTGTGCCTTCTGATTTCCCGCCCCCCCATTCAGCTGCACAGACATGCAAATTAGGTTGTCTTGGAGTCTCCATGAGTTGAACAGGTTCTTTGTTCTGATGAAGCTGATTGTTATGTGTGACTTCTGATTTCCCCCCCATGCAGCTGCACAGACATGCAAATTAGGTTGTCTTGGAGTCTCCATGAGTTGAACAGCATCTTTTTTCTGATGAAGCTGATTGTTACGTGTGACTTCTGATTCCCCCCCCCCATGCAGCTGCATGGCCATGCAAATTAGGTTGTCTTTGAGTCTCCATGAGTTGAACAGCATCTTTGTTCTGATGAAGCTGATTGTTACGTGTGACTTCTGATTTCCCCCCATGCAGCTGCACAGACATGCAAATTAGGTTGTCTTGGAGTCTCCATGAGTTGAACAGGTTCTTTGTTCTGATGAAGCTGATTGTTATGTGTGCCTTCTGATTTACCGCCCCCCCATGCAGCTGCACAGACATGCAAATTAGGTTGTCTTGGAGTCTCCATGAGTTGAACAGGTTCTTTGTTCTGATGAAGCTGATTGTTACGTGTGACTTCTGATTTCCCCCCCATGCAGCTGCACAGACATGCAAATTAGGTTGTCTTGGAGTCTCCATGAGTTGAACAGCATCTTTTTTCTGATGAAGCTGATTGTTACGTGTGACTTCTGATTCCCCCCCCCCATGCAGCTGCATGGCCATGCAAATTAGGTTGTCTTTGAGTCTCCATGAGTTGAACAGCATCTTTGTTCTGATGAAGCTGATTGTTACGTGTGACTTCTGAATTCCCGCCCCCCCATGCAGCTGCACAGACATGCGAATTAGGTTGTCTTGGAGTCTCCGTGAGTTGAACAGCATCTTTGTTCTGATGAAGCTGATTGTTACATGAGCCTTCCGATTTCCCTCCCCATGCCGCTGCACAGACTTGCAAATTAGATTTTCTTGGAGTCTCCATGAGTTGAACAGGATCTGTGTTCTGTTGGGTTATACTCTGGTTTCTCTTTAGCATGAATAAGTCTTTTGCTATTTACAAAAGATTTCTGTGGAGATGAACAGAAATGAGTTTTGGGGAATTTTTTGATGCCTGGCTAATGCCGGGCATCCTTGGTGAAAAATAGTTTGAGTTCCTTTGATTTGTAAAGGCACACAGATGGAATTAATGTTGTTGGTGGTGTTAAACGTGCCCTTTAAAACTATTTGATGGTCTTGATCCACCTGCGCATATATTTGCCACCAGTTCCATGGCCGTGTCCCTTATATTGTTCTGATGAAGCCGATTGTTACGCGTGCCTTCTGATTCCCGCCCCCCATGCAGCTGAACAGACATGCAAATTAGGTTGTCTTTGAGTCTCCATGAGTTGAACAGGTTCTTTGTTCTGATGAAGCTGATTGTTATGTGTGCCTTCTGATTTCCCGCCCCCCCATGCAGCTGCACAGACATGCAAATTAGGTTGTCTTGGAGTCTCCATGAGTTGAACAGGTTCTTTGTTCTGATGAAGCTGATTGTTACGTGTGACTTCTGATTTCCCCCCCATGCAGCTGCACAGACATGCAAATTAGGTTGTCTTGGAGTCTCCATGAGTTGAACAGCATCTTTGTTCTGATGAAGCTGATTGTTACGTGTGCATTCCGATTTCCCTCCCCATGCCGCTGCACAGACATGCAAATTAGGTTGTCTTGGAGTCTCCATGAGTTGAACAGGATCTGTGTTCTGTTGGGTTATACTCTGGTTTCTCTTTAGCATGAATAGGTCTTTTGCTATTTACAAAAGATTTCTGTGGAGACGAGCAGCAATGAGTTTTGGGGAATTTTTTGATGCCTGGCTAATGCTCGACCTCCTTGGTGAATGATAGCTTGAGTTCCTTTGAATTGTAAAAGCACGCAGACGGAATAAATGTTGTTGGTGGTGTTAAACGTGCCCTATAAAACGATTTGATGGTCTTGATCCACCTGCGCATATATTTGCCACCAGTACCATGGCCGTGTACCTTATATTGTTCTGATGAAGCCGATTGTTACGCGTGCTTTCTGATTCCTGCCCCCCATGCAGCTGCACAGACATGCGAATTAGGTTGTCTTGGAGTCTCCGTGAGTTGAACAGCATCTTTGTTCTGATGAATCTGATTGTTACGTGTGCCTTCCGATTTCCCTCCCCATGCCGCTGCACAGACATGCAAATTAGGTTGTCTTGGAGTCTCCATGAGTTGAACAGGTTCTTTGTTCTGATGAAGCTGATTGTTATGTGTGCCTTCTGATTTCCCGCCCCCCCATTCAGCTGCACAGACATGCAAATTAGGTTGTCTTGGAGTCTCCATGAGTTGAACAGGTTCTTTGTTCTGATGAAGCTGATTGTTATGTGTGACTTCTGATTTCCCCCCCATGCAGCTGCACAGACATGCAAATTAGGTTGTCTTGGAGTCTCCATGAGTTGAACAGCATCTTTTTTCTGATGAAGCTGATTGTTACGTGTGACTTCTGATTCCCCCCCCCCCATGCAGCTGCATGGCCATGCAAATTAGGTTGTCTTTGAGTCTCCATGAGTTGAACAGCATCTTTGTTCTGATGAAGCTGATTGTTACGTGTGACTTCTGATTTCCCCCCATGCAGCTGCACAGACATGCAAATTAGGTTGTCTTGGAGTCTCCATGAGTTGAACAGGTTCTTTGTTCTGATGAAGCTGATTGTTATGTGTGCCTTCTGATTTCCCGCCCCCCCATGCAGCTGCACAGACATGCAAATTAAGTTGTCTTGGAGTCTCCATGAGTTGAACAGGTTCTTTGTTCTGATGAAGCTGATTGTTACGTGTGACTTCTGATTTCCCCCCCATGCAGCTGCACAGACATGCAAATTAGGTTGTCTTGGAGTCTCCATGAGTTGAACAGCATCTTTTTTCTGATGAAGCTGATTGTTACGTGTGACTTCTGATTCCCCCCCCCCCATGCAGCTGCATGGCCATGCAAATTAGGTTGTCTTTGAGTCTCCATGAGTTGAACAGCATCTTTGTTCTGATGAAGCTGATTGTTACGTGTGACTTCTGAATTCCCGCCCCCCCATGCAGCTGCACAGACATGCGAATTAGGTTGTCTTGGAGTCTCCGTGAGTTGAACAGCATCTTTGTTCTGATGAAGCTGATTGTTACATGAGCCTTCCGATTTCCCTCCCCATGCCGCTGCACAGACTTGCAAATTAGATTTTCTTGGAGTCTCCATGAGTTGAACAGGATCTGTGTTCTGTTGGGTTATACTCTGGTTTCTCTTTAGCATGAATAAGTCTTTTGCTATTTACAAAAGATTTCTGTGGAGATGAACAGAAATGAGTTTTGGGGAATTTTTTGATGCCTGGCTAATGCCGGGCATCCTTGGTGAAAAATAGTTTGAGTTCCTTTGATTTGTAAAGGCACACAGATGGAATTAATGTTGTTGGTGGTGTTAAACGTGCCCTTTAAAACTATTTGATGGTCTTGATCCACCTGCGCATATATTTGCCACCAGTTCCATGGCCGTGTCCCTTATATTGTTCTGATGAAGCCGATTGTTACGCGTGCCTTCTGATTCCCGCCCCCCATGCAGCTGCACAGACATGCAAATTAGGTTGTCTTTGAGTCTCCATGAGTTAAACAGCATCTTTGTTCTGATGAAGCTGATTGTTACGTGTGACTTCTGATTCCCCCCCCCATGCAGCTGCATGGACATGCAAATTAGGTTGTCTATGAGTCTCCGTGAGTTGAACAGCATCTTTGTTCTGATGAAGCTGATTGTTACGTGTGAATTCCGATTTCCCTCCCCATGCCGCTGCACAGACATGCAAATTAGGTTGTCTTGGAGTCTCCATGAGTTGAACAGGATCTGTGTTCTGTTGGGTTATACTCTGGTTTCTCTTTAGCATGAATAAGTTTTTTTGCTATTTACAAAAGATTTCTGTGGAGACGAACAGCAATGAGTTTTGGGGAATTTTTTTATGCCTTGCTAATGCTGGGCATCCTTGGTGAATAATAGCTTGAGTTTCTTTGATTTGTAAAGGCACTCAGATGGAATTAATGTTGTTGGTGGTGTTAAACGTGCCCTATAAAACGATTTGATGGTCTTGATCCACCTGCGCATATATTTGCCACCAGTGCCATGGCCGTGTGCCTTATATTGTTCTGATGAAGCCGATTGTTATGCGTGCCTCCTGATTCCCGCCCCCCCATGCAGCTGAACAGACATGCAAATTAGGTTGTCTTTGAGTCTCCATGAGTTGAACAGCATCTTTTTTCTGATGAAGCTGATTGTTACGTGTGACTTCTGATTCCCCCCCCCCCATGCAGCTGCATGGCCATGCAAATTAGGTTGTCTTTTAGTCTCCATGAGTTGAACAGCATCTTTGTTCTGATGAAGCTGATTGTTACGTGTGACTTCTGAATTCCCGCCCCCCCATGCAGCTGCACAGAAATGCAAATTAGGTTGTCTTGGAGTCTCCATGAGTTGAACAGCATCTTTGTTCTGATGAAGCTGATTGTTACGTGTGACTTCTGTTTTCCCCCCCATGCAGCTGCATAGACATGCAAATTAGGTTGTCTTGGAGTCTCCATGAGTTGAACAGGATCTGTGTTCTGTTGGGTTATACTCTGGTTTCTCTTTAGCATGAATAAGTCTTTTGCTATTTACAAAAGATTTCTGTGGAGACGAACAGCAATGAGTTTTGGGGAATTTTTTGAGTTCCTTTGATTTGTAAAGGCACACAGATGGAATTAATGTTGTTGGTGGTGTTAAACGTGCCCTTTAAAACTATTTGATTGTCTTGATCCACCTGCACATATATTTGCCACCAGTTCCATGGCCATGTCCCTTATATTGTTCTGATGAAGCCGATTGTTACGCGTGCCTTCTGATTCCCGCCCCCCATGCAGTTGCACAGACATGCAAATTAGGTTGTCTTGGAGTCTCCATGAGTTGAACAGGTTCTTTGTTCTGATGAAGCTGATTGTTACGTGTGACTTCTGATTTCCCCCCCATGCAGCTGCATAGACATGCATATTAGGTTGTCTTTGAGTCTCCATGAGATGTACAGGATCTGTGTTCTGTTAGGTTATACTCTGGTTTCTCTTTAGCGTGAATAAGTCATTTGCTATTTACAAAAGATTTCTGTGGAGACGAACAGCAATGAGTTTTGGGGAATTTTTTGATGCCTGGCTAATGCTGGGCATCCTTGGTGAAAAATAGCTTGAGTTCCTTTGATTTGTAAAGGCACACAGATGGAATTAATGTTGTTTGTGTTGTTAAACGTGCCCTATAAAATGATTTGATGGTCTTGATCCACCTGCGCATATATTTGCCACCAGTGCCATGGCCGTGTGCCTTATATTGTTCTGATGAAGCCGATTGTTACGCGTGCCTTCTGATTCCCGCCCCCCATGCAGCTGAACAGACATGCAAATTAGGTTGTCTTTGAGTCTCCATGAGTTGAACAGCATCTTTGTTCTGATGAAGCTGATTGTTATGTGTGCCTTCTGATTTCCCGCCCCCCCCATGCAGCTGCACAGACATGCAAATTAGGTTGTCTTGGAGTCTCCATGAGTTGAACAGGTTCTTTGTTCTGATGAAGCTGATTGTTACGTGTGACTTCTGATTTCTCCCCAATGCAGCTGCACAGACATGCAAATTAGGTTGTCTTTGAGTCTCCATGAGTTGAACAGCATCTTTGTTCTGATGAAGCTGATTGTTACGTGTGACTTCCGATTCCCCCCCCCCCATGCAGCTGCATGGACATGCAATTTAGGTTGTCTATGAGTCTCCATGAGTTGAACAGCATCTTTGTTCTGTTGAAGCTGATTGTTATGTGTGCCTTCTGAATGCACCCCCCATGCAGCTGCATAGACATGCAAATTAGGTTGTCTTTGAGTCTCCATGAGTTGAACAGCATCTTTGTTCTGATGAAGCTGATTGTTATGTGTGCCTTCTGATTTCCCGCCCCCCCATGCAGCTGCACAGACATGCAAATTAGGTTGTCTTTGAGTCTCCATGAGTTGAACAGGATCTGTGTTCTGTTAGGTTATACTCTGGTTTCTCTTTAGCATGAATAAGTTATTTGCTATTTACAAAAGATTTCTGTGGAGACGAACAGCAATGAGTTTTGGGGAATTTTTTGATGCCTTGCTAATGCTGGGCATCCTTGGTGAAAAATAGCTTGAGTTCTTTTGATTTGTAAAGGCACACAGATGGAATTAATGTTGTTTGTGTTGTTAAACATGCCCTATAAAATGATTTGATGGTCTTGATCCACCTGCGCATATATTTGCCACCAGTGCCATGGCCGTGTGCCTTATATTGTTCTGATGAAGCCGATTGTTACGCGTGCCTTCTGATTCCCGCCCCCCATGCAGCTGAACAGACATGCAAATTAGGTTGTCTTTGAGTCTCCATGAGTTGAACAGCGTCTTTGTTCTGATGAATCTGATTGTTACGTGTGCCTTTTGATTTCCCCCCATGAAGCTGCATAGCCATGCAAATTAGGTTGTCTTTGAGTCTCCATGAGTTGAACAGGTTCTTTGTTCTGATGAAGCTGATTGTTACGTGTGACTTCTGATTTCCCCCCCATGCAGCTGCACAGCCATGCAAATTAGGTTGTCTTTGAGTCTCCATGAGTTGAACAGCATCTTTGTTCTGATGAAGCTGATTGTTACGTGTGCATTTCGATTTTCCTCCCCATGCTGCTGTACTGACATGCAAATTAGGTTGTCTTGGAGTCTCCATGAGTTGAACAGGATCTGTGTTCTGTTGGGTTATACTCTGGTTTCTCTTTAGCATGAATAGGTCTTTTGCTATTTACAAAAGATTTTTGTGGAGACGAACATCCCTGAGTTTTGGGGAATTTTTTGATGCCTGGCTAATGCTCGACCTCCTTGGTGAAAAATAGCTTGAGTTCCTTTGATTTGTAAAAGCACGCAGACGGAATAAATGTTGTTGGTGGTGTTAAACGTGCCCTATAAAACGATTTGATGGTCTTGATCCACCTGCGCATATATTTGCCACCAGTTCCATGGCCGTGTCCCTTATATTGTTCTGATGAAGCCGATTGTTACGCGTGCCTTCTGATTCCCGCCCCCCATGCAGCTGCACAGACATGCAAATTAGGTTGTCTTTGAGTCTCCATGAGTTGAACAGCATCTTTGTTCTGATGAAGCTGATTGTTATGTGTGCCTTCTGAATTCACCCCCCATGCAGCTGCATAGACATGCAAATTAGGTTGTCTTTGAGTCTCCATGAGTTGAACAGGATCTGTGTTCTGTTGGGTTATACTCTGGTTTCTCTTTAGCATGAATAAGTCTTTTGCTATTTGCAAAAGATTTCTGTGGAGACGAACAGCAATCAGGTTCAGGGAATATTTTGATGCCTGGCTAATGCCGGGCATCCTTGGTGAAAAATAGCTTGAGTTCCTTTGATTTGTAAAGGCACACAGATGGAATTAATGTTGTTGGTGGTGTTAAACGTGCCCTATAAAGCCGGTTGTTACGTGTGACTTCTGATTCCCCCCCCCATGCAGCTGCACAGACATGCAAATTAGGTTGTCTTGGAGTCTCCGTGAGTTGAACAGCATCTTTGTTCTGATGAAGCTGATTGTTACGTGTGAATTCCGATTTCCCTCCCCATGCTGCTGCACAGACATGCAAATTAGGTTGTCTTGGAGTCTCCACGAGTTGAACAGGATCTGTGTTCTGTTGGGTTATACTCTGGTTTCTCTTTAGCATGAATAAGTCTTTTGCTATTTACAAAAGATTTCTGTGGAGTTGAACAGCAATGAGTTTTGGGGAATTTTTTTATGCCTGGCTAATGCTGGGCATCCTTGGTGAAAAATAGCTAGAGTTCCTTTGATTTGTAAAGGCACACAGATGGAATTAATGTTGTTTGTGGTGTTAAAACGTGCCCTATAAAATGATTTCATGGTCTTGATCCACCTGCGCATATATTTGCCACCAGTGCCATGGCCGTGTGCCTTATATTGTTCTGATGAAGCCGATTGTTACGCGTGCCTTCTGATTCCCGCCCCCCATGCAGCTGAACAGACATGCAAATTAGGTTGTCTTTGAGTCTCCATGAGTTGAACAGCATCTTTGTTCTGATGAAGCTGATTGTTATGTGTGCCTTCTGATTTCCCGCCCCCCCATGCAGCTGCACAGACATGCAAATTAGGTTGTCTTGGAGTCTCCATGAGTTGAACAGGTTCTTTGTTCTGATGAAGCTGATTGTTACGTGTGACTTCTGATTTCTCCCCAATGCAGCTGCACAGACATGCAAATTAGGTTGTCTTTGAGTCTCCATGAGTTGAACAGCATCTTTGTTCTGATGAAGCTGATTGTTACGTGTGACTTCCGATTCCCCCCCCCCCCATGCAGCTGCATGGACATGCAATTTAGGTTGTCTATGAGTCTCCAGGAGGCCGGAAACGGAAGACTGTGAGCCCATCGGCAGAGGAAACCGCCACCTCCATCAAACGGCCCAATGGGGTCCAGCACGAAAGCGCTGGACCAGGGCAGTTAATGGAGGACCTGGGGTCTGAAGAAGAGGAAGACGAGGAGATTATGGCCGACACTGTGCCTAACTCCACCGTCCACACCCGCCAGATGATTGATGATGTCCTAGTGGAACTGGGCCTAACCCAGACCCCAGAACAGGTAGCTGAGCAAATGGAGGAGTCACCCCCCCCTGCGGGGAGGTAAGTTTGGCCCCTTGCTGACTAGACCTCATACCCTTTTTCATTATGGCAGAGATCTCAATCTTTTCCATTAATGTGAGGAGTATCAAGGATACCTCTAGAAGGCAAGCGGTGCTGACTTTTCTTTCAACTCATCAGAGTGATGTCTACATGCTCCAGGAGTGCGCTCTTCCTCCCTTGAGAAGGTACACACATCTGACCTCTCAGTGGACCCTTGGTCCCTCCTACTGGTCCGGGGGTGGCGATTGTAAATCCGCAGGGGTTGCCATTCTTATCAGGGGCGGGCGCTTCACGGTTGACTCCATCCACGAGCTAGTCTGTGGCCGTCTTTTGGTCATAGACGGCTCGTGGGCGGGAGAGCCAATTAGGCTCATCAACGTGTACGCCCCCCCAGATAAGAGTGCGCGGCTGGAACTTTTCCAGACCCTGAGGACACAACTCGTCACCACCAGAGCAGTAGTGATCGGCGGTGATTTCAACTGTCCGATAGAGGAGGATGGGCGCAGCTCCAGCATATACGCAAAACTTGATGCTACTTCTAGGCTGCTCAGGGAGATGATCTCGGAGGCTTCCCTGCAGGACGCCGTGGGATCCATAGGGAAAGGTACCGTGAATTATTCATGGTGCCGTCCCGATGGATCTGTGCGTTCCAGGATTGACTTCGTGCTCACTTCAAGAGCAGTCAAGCATCGTGAGTTCTCCATGATCCCCTGCTGTTTCTCTGACCACAGGGCTATTCACTTTCGGGGTGAACTTGGCGAGGGCTTTGCCCGCGGACCAGGTTCCTGGAAACTGAATAGCACCCTGCTGGAAAATGAGGAATTGATGGGGGAACTCCGGGAGGCCTACGCCTCCTGGACGGAGGAAAAGAGATTCTTCGGAAAGGTAAGTGATTGGTGGGAGTTTGTGAAAGTTAAGCTGCGCAGCTTCTTTCAGGCAAGGGGACGTCAGCAAGTGTGTGCAAGGAAGAAGGAACTCAGGAGACTGCAACGTCAGTTGCAGTCCCTGCAGGACCTTCACCACTGCGGCTGGGACGTTAGGCAGGACCTGGAGGACACCGCGAAGACCCTGAAAGGGTACTTTGAGGAAGAATCTAGGCACATTGTCTTCCGTGCCAAGGTGGAGAATCTTGAGAAAGGTGAGAAGTGTAACTCTTTCTTTTTCAGGAAACTCCATTCAGGACACACTCCCTTTTCTGAACTGCGTGACGAGACTGGAACGCTCCAGAAGGGAAAGGAGGCTGTAATGCAAGTGGTCGCAGACTACTACACCAACCTCTACTCCCCGAAGGAAACGAACACGGAGGCAGCCGACAGGTTCCTGTCAGGTATCACTAACCAAATTGATCCTGCAGGTTCATCGGCCGTCAACGCCCCTCTGGTGTTGGAGGAGCTGCACTCTGCCGCTAAATCCTTTAGGCGGGGCAGGACCCTGGGTTCCGATGGTCTCCCAGTTGAGCTCTATGTAGCCCTGTGGGACCTCGTGGGCCCGGACCTGCTCGAGCTGTACGAGGAGATGGTGGTGGAGGGTAGAATGCCTCCATCACTGAGAGAGGGGATGATCACGATTCTGTATAAACGTAAAGGGGAGAGATCGGACCTGAAAAACTGGCGTCCGATCTCTCTTTTGAACGTGGACTACAAAATCCTCGCCAAGGTTTTGGCCAACAGGCTGAAATCTGTCATCGGACAGATCATCCACCCGGATCAAACTTGTGGCATTCCTGGTCGCAGGATTGCGGACAGCCTGGCGCTTGTCCGGGACACGGTCCAGTACATTCATGGCCGCCGTGTGCACGCGGCCCTGGTCAGTCTTGACCAGGAGAAGGCCTTTGACCGTGTCTCCCATGAGTTTATGTGCAGAACCCTGCGCAGGTTTGGTCTTGGGGAACTGTTTTGTTCGTTTGTGAATGTGATGTATAAGGACATTTGTAGTTTGGTGTTGGTAAATGGCTGGAAAACTGACCCCTTTTCAATTTTCTCCGGGGTCAGACAAGGCTGCCCTCTCTCACCTCTGCTTTTTGTTTGCTGTATAGAGCTATTCGCCCGAAGCATCAGACAGAACCCAGAGATCAGAGGGATCACCGCACCAGGACCAGAAAGACGGGAGGTCAAGTGCTCGCTCTACATGGATGACGTGACGGTGTTCTGTGCCGACCGGCGCTCCATCGACACACTCGTCCGGACGTGTGAGGACTTCGGCCAAGCTTCAGGGGCAAAGGTCAACTGCGGGAAGTCGGAAGTCATGCTCTTCGGAAAGTGGTTCCTGCCTTCTTCTGCGCCCATCCCGTTCAACATCAAAGCGGACTTCATCAAAATTCTCGGAGTCTGGTTTGGAGCGGAAGGCGCAGCCCTGAAGTCCTGGGAGGAAAGACTGGCGAAAATGAGACAGAAGTTTGGACTTTGGAGCCTCAGAGAACTCACCATCGAAGGGAAAACACTGGTACTCCGCAGCGAGATTCTCCCTGTGTTGCAGTACCTCGCCCAGGCTTGGCCCCCCCGGGTTAACACTTGCAAAGCCATCACCAGGGCGGTGTTTCACTTCATCTGGAGCTCCAAAATGGACAGAGTGAAGCGGGCGGTTATGTTCAAGGAACCCCTCAAAGGCGGTAAGGGAGTGCCCGACATCGCAACACTACTGAGGGTGTTCTTTGCTTGTAACTGTATCCGCAGGACATTGGTCGACAGAACAGTGGACTCTGGCGGTAACTCCATGTCCCGTTTTTTCCTCCTACCTCTTTGGAGGTCTCTCGGATGGGACAAATGGGACAGCTCCGTCCCCTACAACTGGGACACTCCATGGTATTACTTGGACACTTTCAAGTTCATCAAGGAGCTGGGGCTGCATGGAGTTAAACCCGACTTGTGGAAGCCAAAAACTATCCACAAGTTGATTAGAGCATCGGACATCATTGAGACTATTCCAGGCCTCCCTTCAGCCACTTGCAAAGTGGTCTGGAGGAATGTTTCTTCAAAGAGACTCACCAACAGGCACAAAGATCTGGCATGGATGGCAATCCAAGGGGGTTTGCCACTGAGGACATTCATGCATGCCAGAAACCTGTGCAGATACAGGCACTGCCCTTTTTGTATCATCCAGGAGGAAACTGCTTTTCATGTTTTCTGGGAGTGCCCCTTTGCACAGAGCCTGTTGAGGGCCTTGGAACCTGAACTTAAAGACTTTGTACCACAGACTGCTATTACACACTTTGGTGTGTTAAACGGACTCTTCTGTGGGACTCACTCACAGGAGGACATTGACAGTGCCTGGCGGGTGCTGTGCTGCTTCAAGGACGCCGTATGGTGTGCAAGAAAACGCCTCATCCACCAGAGGGAGAGGATGTCCATCGCGGATTGTCGCAGACTGACGTTCAGTCTACTAAGAGACTATCACCTGATGGACTTTACGGAGGAAGAGGACGTCTAAAGATCTCCCCTTCCCCCCCCTCTCCCAACTGTGTGTATCCATTGGTAGTTCAATAAAGCTTCGGGCCTGTGAACTCCCTCCTCCCCTCCTCCCCCTCCCTCCCCCCCCACCCCACCTACCCCTCCCCCCCCATCACATCCGTTGCCCAGTTGAACGCTATTTCCTTTTGACAGTTTAATGACTTAAAATTTGACATGATTTTTGGAAGTACTGATTTCAGGGTAATGCGGCGTCATGCATGATGTGATGTTACAGGGTATATTACTCTGTACAACACATTGGGCATCATACCGCAGAATGAGTGAATGAATGTAATTTATCTGTACGCTTGGAACTGAATGTACCCTGTTGAAGTATTTGTTTTTTTGTATATTTTCTTTGAAAAATAAAGTATACATTTTCAATCAAAAAATGAGTCTCCATGAGTTGAACAGCATCTTTGTTCTGTTGAAGCTGATTGTTATGTGTGCCTTCTGAATGCACCCCCCATGCAGCTGCATAGACATGCAAATTAGGTTGTCTTTGAGTCTCCATGAGTTGAACAGCATCTTTGTTCTGATGAAGCTGATTGTTATGTGTGCCTTCTGATTTCCCGCCCCCCCCATGCAGCTGCACAGACATGCAAATTAGGTTGTCTTTGAGTCTCCATGAGTTGAACAGGATCTGTGTTCTGTTAGGTTATACTCTGGTTTCTCTTTAGCATGAATAAGTTATTTGCTATTTACAAAAGATTTCTGTGGAGACGAACAGCAATGAGTTTTGGGGAATTTTTTGATGCCTTGCTAATGCTGGGCATCCTTGGTGAAAAATAGCTTGAGTTCTTTTGATTTGTAAAGGCACACAGATGGAATTAATGTTGTTTGTGTTGTTAAACGTGCCCTATAAAATGATTTGATGGTCTTGATCCACCTGCGCATATATTTGCCACCAGTGCCATGGCCGTGTGCCTTATATTGTTCTGATGAAGCCGATTGTTACGCGTGCCTTCTGATTCCCGCCCCCCATGCAGCTGAACAGACATGCAAATTAGGTTGTCTTTGAGTCTCCATGAGTTGAACAGGATCTGTGTTCTGTTGGGTTATACTCTGGTTTCTCTTTAGCATGAATAAGTCTTTTGCTATTTACAAAAGATTTCTGTGGAGACGAACAGCAATGAGTTTTGGGGAATTTTTTGATGCCTGGCTAATGCTGGGCATCCTTGGTGAAAAATAGCTTGAGTTCCTTTGATTTGTAAAGGCACACAGATGGAATTAATGTTGTTGGTGGTGTTAAACGTGCCCTTTAAAACTATTTGATGGTCTTGATCCACATGCACATATATTTGCCACCAGTTCCATGGCCATGTGCCTTATATTGTTCTGATGAAGCCGATTGTTACGTGTGCCTTCTGATTCCCCCCCCCCCATGCAGCTGCACAGACATGCAAATTAGGTTGTCTTGGAGTCTCCATGAGTTGAACAGGTTCTTTGTTCTGATGAAGCCGATTGTTACGTGTGCCTTCTGATTCCCCCCCCCCCCATGCAGCTGCACAGACATGCAAATTAGGTTGTCTTGGAGTCTCCATGAGTTGAACAGGTTCTTTGTTCTGATGAAGCTGATTGTTACGTGTGACTTCTGATTTCCCTCCCCAGGCTGCTGCACAGACATGCAAATTAGGTTGTCTTGGAGTCTCCATGAGTTGAACAGGATACTTACCTGGCAGGGGAGACACCATGATCATGAAGGTGGTTCTTCCAGGGCGTGGCTTGACCATTGCACTCTGGCTGTGCTGATCGTGGTGTCTTCCCTGTTGCTTCTTGGCCATTTGGCCATCAGTTGTCAGTGGAGCGCTGAAGCACCTCCTACATGGGGAGGGTGGATGCAATCCAATGATGTCATTGCACCTGGAAGGATGGTTTCAGCAGGGACTACGCCGTGCTGCCCGACAGATACTGGGGGCCGGCCCATGGTCGAGTCTGAGCCATCTGGAAGGGTGTGCCTGGTGAGGATGGGTGCTGCGCTTAGTCTTGGTCTTTTTGCCGAGTTCCAGTCTGGCTGGCTGGCTGGTGTAAGTGCTATCTCTGTCAGCGTCCCAGTAGGAGGAGCTGGTACTGCCCTGAGAGTAGACGGGGGTAATGCAATGCTGGGTTAAAAAAATTTCCTCTGGTCCTAGCCAAAAGGCCAGGCCCAGGAGGCAGGTGCTAAAAAAAACATGTATCTGGTGCAGTAACCGTGGTATCCTTAAATCAAAGTTTGCCTCACACACAGTGATTCTCAGATACCCTGGACTGCCACTCCAGGGTCACATGCACCATAGGCTTTTCGTTCCATATCCGACCCCCCGACTGGCCAGTGCAGCCCTCCACCCCTGCCAGATAGAGAGCCCTTCAAGGTTTTCTTGGGGAGAACTACCGCTCCAGTTTGCAGCCTCCGCCAATATTATCCCCTCAAGACCCTCCATCAACCCAGGGGATTTGCATGGCCTTACCCTCTCTACTCTCAGGGCAGCACCAGCTCCTCCTACCGGATCGCTGACAGAGATAGCACTTACACTAGCCAGCCAGAAGGCCAGACTAGAACTCGGCAAAAAGACCAAGACCAAGTGCAGCCACACATCCTCACCAGGAGCACCCTTCCAGATGGCTCAGACTGGACCATGGGCCAGCCCCCAGTATCTGTCGGGCAGCACGGCATAGTCCCTGCTCAAACCATCCTTCCAGGTGCAATGACATCATTGGATTGCATCCACCCTCCCCATGTAGGAGGTGCTTCAGTGCTCCGCTGACAGCTGATAAGAACAGATACCACACCAGGTCCTAGCCAAAGGGCCGAGAAACGACAGGAAGACACCACGACCAGAGTGCAATGGCCGAGCCTCGCCCTGGGAGAACGGCCTTCATGACCATGGTGTTTCCACTGCCAGGTAAGCCTGACATTAGCCAGGCATCAAAACCAGAACCAGAGTATAACCAGCCAATATCCTAAACGAGGTCCCTGGCAGAACACAGATGCTGTTCTACTCATGGTGACTCCAAGACACCCTAATTTGCATGTCTGTGCAGATGCATGGGGCGGGAATCAGAAGGCACGCGTCACAATCGGCTTCATCAGGACAATATAAGGCGCACTGCCATGGAGTTGAGGGGAAATATATGTGTAGGTAGAACAAGACCATCAAATAATTTTCTAGGCCGTGTTGACCACCACCAACAACAACATTAACGCCGTCTGCATGCCTTTCCAAATCAAAGGAACTCAAGCTCTTTTTCACCATATTAAAGGAAGCCCAGCATTAGCCAGGCATCAAAACCCGAACCAGAGTATAACAAACCAACGTCCTAAATGAGTTTAGATATAGAACATGTTATATTTTTTTCCGATGGAATTCCGTCGGAATTCCGATGTGATTTGGCTGGGAAAAAGCCAGATCGTGTGTACGCAGCATAACAATGATTAGCCTGTAAGTGTGATCCACCCTGTCTGAAGGTTTATGATGTCCCCGTCTGTTACTAGACACTGCTGTCCAACCCAACATCCGTCCTAATGGAAAAATGCTCATCACCTGGAGCCAGAGATGCAGTAAATGGTGTAGTATTGATTGGTAAATGTATTTAAAACTATTTAAAATCACATGGTTATCGATGTACAATCAAGTGCAGCTGACACTTACTCCAATGGCCACTGCTCTCTGAACACAGAGCCGGCGGTGTGACATCAGTATATAGGGCTCCACCTGACCGGTTTCATGCACATCTTAATGTGTGTTTTGTTCAGGGTGAAGAAACAGGTTCAATTAAAGTGTCCTTCCTTCCCTGTAGCGTGGCTATACTTACCCTTCCACTGCAGCTATGGATATGTCCCATCTCATGTAATACATAAATTATGATTTATTAGCAACCCTCTCCTGTGTAACAGATGTCAAGTAGAAACACTTTAGCATCCCAAGGTCCATGACCTTACTCCCCCTGGGAAACAGTCCAACAGCCGCAGTGGTGGGTCAACTCTAGGATGTTGGAAAAGTAGTCTTTAGGTTCCAGGACTGTCTGCTGGGATGACCCATCTGCCTTCCTGTTTTGAGGCCCTGGCCCATGATCGGACGGCAAGAGGCTCACATTCAGTCCTCTCCAAAAGCCCCTGTCCCACATCTCCCCATTTGGCAGGAGACTAACACTGGGAGAGACCCCAATTCCGGTACCCACCCAGTACCCCAGATACCTTGTCTCAAACAGAGCATTACTCACCCAGCCAATCTCTGCCTCTCTCAGAGAACACGCCTGCCGCTGGGGAGAGGCCTGGACTGGCCCTTCTCCCTGGAGTCCTTTCAGCCGCTGGAGAGAAGACAGGGTGGCTGGGCTCAGTTCATCATGCTGCTGGGGATCTGGGCCAACTGGCCACCATTCCTGGGGTATACCAGTGGAGACTGAAGTCCCATCCACTGATGCTAGGTGAAAATCCCCCGGTGCTTGCAAAGCAAAGCCGACATCCTCCTGTCTCAGTGCCGCACCATTTTCTGGGGTTGTGTCCGTGGAGATCGGAGTCCCATCCACTACCACAGGAACCCCCTCTTCTGTTAGTTGAGAGCAGAGGCCCGGGGCACTCTGCTCTGTTGCCAGCTCTTCCGCTGGGTTGCTGTGAGTGGAGACCACAGTCCCATCCACCGATATCCGCTCAAGCTATAGTTGTGTGCAGCAGCCAGTAGCATCCTGCCCTGCTGCCAGTGATTCAGCTGGAAGTAAAAGCTTTACTGTCTCAGCTTGTTGCTGGGGAGAGGGGCCAACTGCCCCGGCTCCCTGAACTCCACAGTTGCTTCCGGTGCTGGGCAGACATTGCTACTTGCTAGCACTCTGCCCTGTTGCCAGCACTTCTGCTTTGGGAATGGCAAGCTCCTGATTTTCCACTGCTGATTCATCAGCCAGGATTTCAGCGTTATCAGCTGATATTTCCTCATAGTCCCAGGCAAAGGGAGCCCCACCCTGCTGCTGAGCGGAGTCTAGCAGCTGTTTGTAGGCGATTTCCAGCTCCCATTTCTGAACGGCCAGGAATTCCAAATCTTCCTGTAACCAGTGCACTTCCGAGACATTCAGTCTTCACTCTCTGTGCTCCATTATTTCCTCCAAGCGCCACTCCCGATCGCTCCCAAAGTCGGGATCACTGGACATCCTCCAATACAACAATCCCAGGCCATCATAGCCAAAGCCTTCCATGGGGCTGTCATCCGTTTACCACGGGCACTCTTGGACTACATACCACCGGAGGTCTCTGTAGCTCTCGTCCAACCGCATCTCTGCCCGGATCAGCCTGCTTAACTCTGCTGTCCACTCCTGCTTTGGTTGTTCCCCCAATAACAGCATCTGTATTTCATACTGTGACCAGTACCTTACATGGAGGGGAGAGCTTTTCCCTGGTGTTGCTGCTCACGGGCTAGCGCTTCCTTCCAGAGTTCGCAGCGGATCGAATCAGACCATCCAAGCAGGACCTCCTCTGATACTGGTCCTCTATGCTGTATCTGCTTTTCTCGCAACCTCCTTCTGAATTCCTCTCCCATGGTTACTGGTATCTGTACCTCTCCTCTTCTTTCCTTTGGTGCTGCTTCTTTAGGCATTGTCACCAATTGCCGTATTTCTGCAATTCTCAGCTCATGTTGCCGCTCTCGTTCTCTCTGTTCCTGCAGCTGGATGTCTCTAATGGTATTCTGTATGATGGTCTCTGATGGGTTAGTACCATATAATGCCAACCATTGTCGAACTCGTTGCTGGAACAAGTCTTCAACTGACCGGCGTCCTGCATCACCATCCCTCTGATCCATCTCGGCTAGCTCACTGATCAGGGTGGCCTTGTTCTTTGTCCCATCGGTCCCTCCACGGCTCTCAAGCAAGTCTTTTAGCATGGTTCTCCTGCAGGCTGCATAGCCGGTCATTCATGGTGGTGGTTTGGAGTTGTCCCAGTAACTGGAGAGCAAATCCCACCGCTGCCAACCAATGTAACGAGACCCTTTGCTCGCTCGGTTCTGCTCTCCCGACACTCCTCTGCTTCTATTGGATCAGATTGTCGATTGCAACGTCTGATGGTCCAGTCATCCAAGGTTTCGGGATCCAAACTACAGCTATGTGCCATTCGGAAACCCATTAAGAACACACACCAGGCAGGCTGTATGTAAGTTCAAACAGGACTCTCTTTAATGGCAGCATTCTGCTGGTTATATACAGTTTACAAGCTTATCATCAATCAAAGAACAATGAAGCAATCAGAATAATTAACCTGAGACAATTATCTAATCATTTAGCCTGACGAGGTGACTAGGCGTCTCATCTGCAATTCCCCATGATACAATACACATCTCTTAAGGGTAAACACAGGTCTTCTTCACACACACAATAGATCAATTAACCTTTAAAATAGAGAGCTGGCTGGTGGTGGGACATTAGCATTTCAACAGTCTGTAATGCAGAGGAATGAGTCACTCTGGTCCACATGAAATCACCTGTAATATGTCCCATCTCATGTAATACATAAATTATGATTTATTAGCAACCCTCTCCTGTGTAACAGATGTCAAGTAGAAACACTTTAGCATCCCAAGGTCCATGACAGTAATAAATACACAGGAGTTTGCTTTTCAAAAGAAGTGAATATTTACCCAATTTGTTGTGTAAAGATTCTAAACTTCTTTAGGAATTGTATATGGCTGCTTTGTTAAACAATACAGTTAAAGCGGGGGTCCGTCCAAATAATAAAAAAAAAAAAAAACAGAAGATACACATACTGCAGCTGCTGGCTTTTAATAATAGGACACTTACCTGTCCTGGAGTCCAGCGATGTCGGCACTGCAGCTGATGTTTCCATCAGCTGTCCGGTGCTGCTGCCACCATTGCAGGTAAGGGTACCCGGCAGTGTAGCCTTTTGGCTTCACTCCGGGAACCCTACAGTGCATTTGTGAGGCCCGCTCCTCTCTCCTACTGGCCCAACGGTCGGGGGAGGAGGAGGGAGACCTTTGACATCAATTTCAAGTGACTCTGAAGATCCAATGGTCCTCACACCTGCCATCTTACTCACGCAAAAGACTAGTCTTGCCGGTGCCCCAGCTGGAGAGTTTTGTGAGAAAGACCTTTACAAACCCTTGCCAATACCTTCTGGAGCCGGTGGAGGGAACAATATACAGTATATCTACTCTACAAGTGTCAGTGCCTGTACTCACCGAGACCGAGATGCTGAGGGCGGCTCACCTTTGCGACCCTGTGCAGACCACTCCCTGGAGTTGGGACAGAGGAGGGACGGCACAAGGAGGCACCGGTGCCGGGAGCTGGCAGGCAGACTTGGTGCAGCTGACAGAAGCAGGGCAGGTGCAGAAGACTGGAGACAAGCGTTGGTCAGGCAGGAACTGGTAGGTAAGTCTGGTAGGGCCCACAGGAGATGAAGGCAAATCCGAGTCACAGGCCGAGGGTCAAGGGCAGGAGAGTTCAGAGGGAGTCCATGAGAGCAAGCCAAGGTCAAGGGGCAGGAGACAACAGCAATCCAGGTAACATTAGCCAAAGGGTCAGAGGTTCCAGGTGAGAGGAGAATCGTCAGGAATTCCGGGTCAAAACAGGCAGATACGGCAACAGGTAAACACATAGGAGCTGAAGACAAACCAGCAACCTGTTCAGGGAAGGCTGCTGGTTTAAATAGGAGTGTCCGGCCTCTGATTGGCCCCAGGGTTGCCGCATACCTGCACGTGCGCGCTTCCACGCACACGGCGCGCTGCCATACCGCGCATGCGCGGGAGCTCAATGGAGCCGGGAATGGAGCCCTGACAGTGCCCCCTCCCAAGGGGCGGACTCCGGACGCCCAAACTGTCCATCACCTCAGGGTGCTCCGCATGAAAGGCCCGAATCAGACGAGGGGCATGGAGATTTCGGGAAGGCTCCCAGGAGTTGTCTTCAGGGGGATACCCCTTCCATTTGATGAGGTATTGTAATTGTCTTCCTCTCTTCCTACAATTCAAGATGGCCTCCACCTCAAATTCCTTTTCCCCCTCAATCTCCACTGGTGGTGGCGGCAGTTCTTCTCTACCGTTGAAGGGGTCAGACACAACGGGCTTAAGCAGGGAGGCGTGAAACACAGGGTGGATCTTGTAGGACCTGGGTAAAGCCAACTCAAAAGCTACTGGGTTGATTTCTCGCCTGATCTCAAATGGCCCGATGAACCTTGGACCCAGCTTCCGAGAGGGAATAGGTAACTTGAGGTTGGTGGCGGATAGCCAGACCTTCTCACCCACTTTGAAGACAGGGCAATCCTTCCTCCCCTTGTCATGGAACCTCTTATAGTCCTGCTGAGCTTGCTGCATGCTTTCCTGTAACTTCTGAAAGTTTTGCTGGATGCAGGTCACACGTTCCTGGACCGCTGGCACAGATGTTTCCGGGATGGAGTCCGGCAAAAAGGAAGGGTGGAAACCGAAGTTAGCCCAGAACGGGGTTTGGTTTGTGGAGGAATGTATGGAATTATTGTAAGTGAACTCGGCTGTAGATAACAAGGAGGACCAATCGTCTTGGGAGACTGAGCAAAAGCATCGTAGATACTGTTCTAGCGTTTGATTAGTGCGCTCTGTCTGGCCATTACTTTGAGGGTGATAGGCCGAGGACAGACAGATCTTCACTTCCAAAGCTCTGCAAAGTTCCTTCCAAAATTTGGATGTGAATTGAGTACCTCTGTCAAATACTATGCTTTTGGGCACTCCATGGAGCTTGATAATCTCTTTAAAAAAGATTTTGGCTGTGTCTGCCGCGGAGGGCGTACCCACCATGGGCAAGAAATGCGCCATCTTGGACAGACGGTCCACCACGACTAGGATCGTGGTAAACCCGGCTGAAGGAGGCAAATCGACAATAAAGTCCATGGAGATGTCAATCCAGGGCCGTTCTGGGATAGGAAGGGGTTTCAGCAGCCCCCGGGTCTTCGTGTTTGGCCCCTTACTCCGCTGGCAGCGAATGCAGGAAGAGACATAATCCTTGCAGTCGGACCTCCATTTAGGCCACCAGAAGGAGCGAGAGACCAGTTCGGAAGTTTTACGGGTACCAAAATGGCCAGCCAATTTACGATCATGGAAGGTGCTGAGGATTAACTGTCTTGCCTCTGTTGGAACAAAAATCTTCCCACGAGACCACAGCAGGTCGTCCTTTTTCTCCAAGGAGGAAACCTCATGATCAGGGCACCGTTGGCATGCGGTCTTTAGAGCAGTCAACAAATCTGTTTGAGGGAGAAGCAAAAAATTTTGAGGTGACAGGATCGTGCTGGGCTCGGAAGTATCGGGCGTCTCTGGAAACATCCTGGAGAGGGCATCAGCTTTTCCATTTTTTGCGCCAGGACGATAGGTAATATGGAAATTGAAGCGAGCAAAAAAAAGAGCCCAACGGGCTTGTCTGGGCCTAAGGCGTTTTGCAGACCGTAAGTATTCCAGGTTCCTGTGGTCAGTGAAAATGATAATGGGATGCGCTGCCCCCTCCAGCAGGTACCTCCACTCCTCCAGTGCAAATTTTATGGCCAGTAGTTCTCTATCGCCTACGTCGTAATTGCGCTCAGGAGGACTTAGTTTCCGAGAGGCGTAGGCTACTGGGTGAAGAAGCGACTTCGGTCCCTGTCTCTGGGAAAGAATAGCGCCTGTAGCAGATTCCGAGGCGTCCACTTCTAGAACAAAAGGTAACGTAGAATCCGGATGACAAAGTACAGGTGCCGAGGTAAAGGCCGCCTTGAGTTTGATAAAGGCCTCCTGAGCCTCTTGTGGCCACTGGAAGCGGTGCCCCTGGCGGGTCAACTTGGTGATGGGAGAAACAATTGATGAAAAACCGATGATGAATCGTCTATAAAAATTGGCGAAGCCAATGAAGCGCTGAACGCCCTTCTTGTCTGTTGGAGGTGCCTACTCCTGGATAGCACTGATTTTCTGGGGATCCATGGCTACCCCATTCACAGAAATGATGAATCCTAAAAATTGCACTGATGTCTTTTCGAACTCGCATTTTTCTGATTTGAGATAAAGCCGGTGTTGTCTCAAGATGGTGAGAACCTGCCTGACATGTTGCCGATGTAATTCTTTTGTGGCTGAAAAGATGAGAATATCGTCCAAGTAGACTACGAGGAAGTCATCTAAAAATTGTCGAAAAATGTCATTGACTAGATGCTGGAAAGTGGCGGGCGCATTACAAAGCCCAAAGGGCATGACCAGATACTCGAAGTGCCCGAATCTGGACCTGAACGCAGTCTTCCACTCATCTCCTGCCCTTATTCGGACCAAATTGTAGGCGCCCCGGAGGTCCAATTTAGAAAAAACCTGAGCTGATCGGAACCTTTGAAAGAGCTCGGGGATTAGAGGCAGCGGGTACCGATTCTTGATGGTAATTTTGTTTAACTCCCTATAATCAATGCAGGGTCTAAGCGATCCATCTTTTTTCTCGACAAAGAAGATCCCCGCCCCCGCTGGCGAGGAGGAGGGACGGATGAACTTCTTACTTAAATTTTCTTCAATATAGGCCTTGAGGGTCTTCAACTCAGTCTCTGACAAGGGGAATATGCGCCCAAAGGGAATTTCAGATCCGGGCAAGAGGTCAATGGGGCAGTCATATGACCGATGTGGTGGGAGACAATCGGCTTGTTTTTTGTCAAAGACATCCTTGAAGTCTAGGTAAGCTGGAGGAACATGCTGTAGGTCTTCAGGTGGAGTAGCTAACGTGGAGCAGGAGACTGGAACGGGTGCGAGACAGTGCTGGGAACAGTAGGTGGAAGGGAAGCTGACTTCTTTCTTGAGCCAATAAATGCAGGGCAGATGAACTTGTAGCCAAGGGAGACCCAGAATGATAGGGAACATGGGGGACGGGATCAAGTCCAAACAGAGGAACTCCCGGTGCCCAGAATCTGAGATGGCACAAAGAGGAAGGGTTTCCTGGGTAATCAATCCGGAACGGGGAAGAGAGCCGTCAGCCAGATGAACTTGCAGCTGAAAATCCTTGGTACGGCAGGGGATACGCAGCTTTTGGGCCAAGGATGAGTCCAAGAAGCAGCTGCAGGCCCCGGAATCAATTATCGCCGGCAGACGTGTTGCCCCTTCCGGGAGCTGTAGGGAAAGAAAGAGGATAACATAAGTCTGAGGCAAACTGGTAACAGGGAAATTGACAGCAGATGGAGGTTTCGACTTACAAGGCCTTACTGGGCAAGTGCGCAAAAAGTGTCCGGCGGCTCCGCAGTACAGACAGAGGTTAGATTGACGCCTCCGGAGTCTCTCTTCTGGAGTCAGAGGGGCCCGTACTATACCAAGCTGCATCGGCTCTGGGTCGGGTAATGAGGTGTTTGGTGGAGCTGGGTGAGGCGGAGGTACTGGAGCATATCTTGGTGGAACCCAGTTAGGCCGGTTGGACTGGAACCTCTCCGAACGACGTTCTCGAAGGCGCCGATCCAGCTGAGTGGCGGTTTGGATTAAATCCTCCAGAGAGGCAGGGGGTGCCGACCTTGCAAGCTCATCCTTTAGGTTCTCAGAGAGGCCCTGGCGGTATTGGTACCTGAGGGCCAGCTCATTCCAGCCTGTGTCAGCAGACCACTTTCTAAATTCGGCGGTGTAGTCTTCCACCGGCCGTCTCCCTTGATTTAAGCTGTGCAGAGTACCCTCCGCTGTGGCTGCACGTAGAGGATCGTCGTATAATTTCCCCATGTGGGTGAAGAAGGTGTCCATAGAGTCAAGTATTGGACTGCGTTGTTCCATTAAGGAGTGTGCCCATGCTTGAGGCTCCTCAGAAAGGAGAGAGATTACGAATCCAACCTTAACAGCTTCGGTCGCAAAAGTTCTAGGTTGCAAGGCCAGGTAAAGGGTATTTCCGGTGGTCGCCTGAGAATCGCTCGGGCATGGAGACCCGGGGTTCGGGATTACTCCCCATCATGGCAGGGCTTGCAGGAGCTTGGGCAGCAGAAGGTCCGGGTGAAGAGGCTAGGGCTGCAGCGGATGGACCTGGGGAACCGGCCAGTTGTTGGAGGCGGCCATCAATCTGGAGGTAGCCTTCCTGAAGCTTCTGGACTGCCTCTGTTAAGGCGGAGACCTGTTGGCACAGCGTCTCAAAGGGTGAGCGCGCCCTGTCGGTCTCAGACATCTGGCTGGTTTGTACTGTCAGTGCCTGTACTCACCGAGACCGAGATGCTGAGGGCGGCTCACCTTTGCGACCCTGTGCAGACCACTCCCTGGAGTTGGGACAGAGGAGGGACGGCACAAGGAGGCACTGGTGCCGGGAGCTGGCAGGCAGACTTGGTGCAGCTGACAGAAGCAGGGCAGGTGCAGAAGACTGGAGACAAGCGTTGGTCAGGCAGGAACTGGTAGGTAAGTCTGGTAGGGCCCACAGGAGATGAAGGCAAATCCGAGTCACAGGCCGAGGGTCAAGGGCAGGAGAGTTCAGAGGGAGTCCATGAGAGCAAGCCAAGGTCAAGGGGCAGGAGACAACAGCAATCCAGGTAACATTAGCCAAAGGGTCAGAGGTTCCAGGTGAGAGGAGAGTCGTCAGGAATTCCGGGTCAAAACAGGCAGATACGGCAACAGGTAAACACATAGGAGCTGAAGACAAACCAGCAACCTGTTCAGGGAAGGCTGCTGGTTTAAATAGGAGTGTCCGGCCTCTGATTGGCCCCAGGGTTGCCGCATACCTGCACGTGCGCGCTTCCACGCACACGGCGCGCTGCCATACCGCGCATGCGCGGGAGCTCAATGGAGCCGGGAATGGAGCCCTGACAACAAGTAAGGAGAAAGTGGCACACTGAAAAAACTAACCTTAAACCTGGTGATGTTGTGCTCATGAAAGATTTCCAGACACTACAGAACATGTGGCCTTTAGGTCTGGTCACCAAAGTACTGCCAAGCAAGGATAGCCGTGTCTGTAAGGTCGAGGTTAAGATCTTCCAACAGAATGAGGCTAAAGTATTTTTAAAACCAGTGACCAAACTTGTTCTGTTGCTTTCTAAGGAGGACTGTTAGTGACTAGAGTTGAGCGGACACCTGGATGTTCGGGTTCGGGTCCGAACCCGAACTTAAAAAAAAAGTTCGGGTTCAGGAACCTGAACCCGAACCCGAACTCCGAACCCCATTGTAGTCAATGGGACACAGACTTTTAGAAAAAAAAATGCGCGGAGGTCCCCGCAAATTCAATAACCAGACCCTTTAGGTCTGGTATGGATATTTAGGGAAACCCCGCCATCAATTTAAAAAAAAAATGACGTGCGGTTCCCCCTAAATATCCATAACCAGACCCTACAGGTCTGGTGTGGATTTTAAGGGGAACTCCACCCCAAATTTAAAAAAAATATGGCGTGGAGTTCCCCCTAAAATCCACACCAGACCCCTTATCCGAGCACGTTGACCTTGCCGGCCGCAGAAAAGAGGGGGGGCAGAGTGCGCACCCCCCTCTCCTGAAACGCACCAGGCCACATACCCTCAACATTGGGAGGGTGCTTTTGGGTGCCCCCCAAAGCACCTTGTCCCCATGTTGATGGGGACAAGGGTCTCATCCCCACAACCCTTGCCCGGTGGTTGTGGGGGTATGCGGGCGGGAGGCTTATCAGAATCTGGAAGACCCCTTTAACAAAGGGAACCCCCAGATCCTGACCCTCCCTGTGTGAAATGGTAATGGGGTACACTGTACCCCTACCATTTCATGAAGGAAGTGTAAATTCTTGTAAAAAAAACACACACACACACACCGTAGAATAAAGTCCTTTATTAATAAAAAAAAAAAGGAAAAAAACTCCAGCGTGATAATCCACTCGTTCCCGGCTTCCTGCTCCAACGTTGTCCTGATCCAGCGACGGGTGCCTGTGATCTCCAGCGATGAGAAGATCCATCCATCCAGAGAGCAGCATCGCCAACCTCCTCTCACCGCTGGACACAGCCCAGCGAATGACGTGCTGAAGCTGTGACATTACTTATATAGGGGAGGCAGGGCCACCCGTCATGTGACCCCGCACCCTCTGACGCACCCTCTGCTACGTCACTGGGGAAGCCCAGGAAGAGGGAAGACTGGGCTTACCCAGTGACGTAGCAGAGGGTACGTCAGAGGGTGCGGGGTCACGTGACGGGTCCGGGTTCGGGAAAAACCCAAAGTCCGTACCGAACCCGAACTTTACAGTTTGGGTTCGCTCAACTCTATTAGAGACATTACTTGACGTCAGGCAGGAAGTGTTCTGTCCACCAGACTTAAATTCTGATTACCTGTATCTGAGTTGTTGAAATAACATTTAAGGTTTGTAATTTACATCATATGTGGAGTGCAGGCTCCATCTAGTGTTCTTTTTTTGGTATTGCTTCAGTTCTGTTATTTGATTCACTGTTAGTAAGCAGGGAATTCTGGGTAGAATCTTCACAGGAAGTGAACAGCCACCATGCTTTGAGAAGACACTGCAGGGAGCAGGACATGTCTTGCTCAATCTATCGCCATCACCCCTTAGGCCCCGTACACACGACCGAACATGTCTGCTGAAACTGGTCCGCGGTCCAGTTTCAGCAGACATGTTCGGTCGTGTGTACGGCCGACCGGACAGGTTTCCAGTGGACATTTGTCCAGCCGACCGTTTTCCAGCGGACAAATGTTTCTTAGCATGCTAAGAAACATGTCCACTGGAAACCTGTCCGTCGTACATGTTCGGTCGTCTGTACAGACTCACCGTACATGTCCGATCGGCCGCCATCCCTCGCATGCGTCGAAGTGATTCGACGCATGCGTGGAAGCATTGACTTTCCAGGGGCGCGCACGTCGCCGCGTAATCGTCGCGGCCACGTCACCGCGTATCGTGTACGCGCGGATTTCTGTCTGATGGTGTGTACAACCATCAGACAGAAATCTCCGGGCGGACATGTCCGCTAAAAACGGTGCGGCGGACCGATTTCAGCGGACAGTCCGTCCGTGTGTACGAGGCCTTAGAGAACTTAAAAAGTATTAGCTAGATTCAAGTACATGGCCGCAACTTTGCGGCGGCGTAGCTTAAGGCATTTAAGCTACGCCGCCGTAAGTTAGCGAGGCAAGTACATGATTCACAATGTACTTACCTGCTAAGTTACGGCGGTGTAGCCTAAATTGGCGGGCATAAGGGCGCCTAATTCAAATGTGTTTGAGGGGGGCGTGTTGTATGTTAATGGGGCTTGACCTTACGTTTTTTACGTTTTTTGAGAACTGCGCATGCGCCGGGCGCCTACATTTACCAGTGTGCATTGCGGCTAAGTACGCCGCACGGGCCTATTGATTTCGACGTGGACGTAAACTACGTAAATTCTGATTCACGGACGACTTACACAAACAACGTAAAAAAATTGAATTTCGACGTGGGAACGGCGGCCATACTTGACATTACTATTCCAACTAGGGCCCAGCTCTAACTTTACGCGGCTTATCTCTTATGTAAACGGCGTAAAAGTACTGCGTCGGCCGGGCGTACTTTCGTGAATCGGCGTATCTACTCATTTACATATTCTACGCCGACCGCAATGGAAGCGCCACTTAGCCGCCATCCGAAATATTGCAATCTAAGATAGGACGGCGCAAGCCGTCGTATCTTAGATATGTTTAAGCGTATCTCTGTTTGAGCATACGCTTAAACATAAGTCGGCGTAGATTCTGAGTTAGGTTGGCTTATCTACTGATAAGCCGGCCTAACTCTTACTGAATCTACCTGTATGTTTTTACTATCTCATCTTGTATTGTATATTGTTGTTTCTGCTATGTATGCTGTATTGTTTGCAATAGTGTATTTATTGAGATCTATTTTTGTTATTTTAAAGTTTCACTTGGCTTGTTCTAATAAAACTGAGATCAAAAAAATATGGTAGCTGAAGTTTATGGGACAATAAGGTTTAGCTATATGTCCTTGAGACAAAACACTCAGACTGCCCAACAGGTCTGAATATGACACCAATTCAAGGGAAGGTCCCTCTCTAGTTTGGAGGCAAATCTAAAGGGTTTCAACTACAACGCTGTAGTTCATATTTTTTTTATTTTTTCTAATTAACCTTACCTCTATGCTATTTTTTACATAAATGGCAATTTTTCCTCCTCTATTTTCTACTAGTACACTTGTACTCTTACCTTGGTATATAAGTTATTCCTAGACATAAGTGATGTCAGCTTTCAAGTTTTGTTGCATAAACGAAGAGATTAGTGCACGTGAGGTGACAAACACTGCTATCTACTGCTGGGTTTTAGTACCTGAATCTTTAACTACATTAACTGCCCCATTAGCCAAGTCCTGAGAAACATAAGCCCTCATATTTTTTTTACCTTTTCGATATAGTAATGTCCCTTACCAATTTAGATATCTGCTCCCTTTCCTCAGTTTAAATACATATCCGAAGAATTCCATGTCAAGTAGCTCGTGCCCTTGCATGAAGAATCTCTTTTGTACAGGACAATGTAATACTACCAGCTGGCATCATGACTAACATAACAGAAACTTTAAACTTTACACCATTCTTTTAACCAAACTGTCAGAAACCAAGAATCAAACCGAGACAGAAGTGCAGTTAAAATAACACTTGTTTAATAATAATAATAGTAAAAGGTAAACAGAGCAACGTAGTCAAATCATAGTCAGAGTTCGGTAACAGGAATGGATAGTCAGACAAGCCAGGATGTCAGAGACAGAGATCAGCATACTTCAGGACAGGCCAGGAAATCAGGAAACTTGAGAATCAGCATAGTGGAACAGCAATCAGGATCAGGAGCCAGAAGGGACGTCAGCCAAGCAAGTCTTCAACAGGTACACAGGAGATGTGTTTGACCAGGGTAAAGGCAGAGAGGAACTGAACTGCTAACCAGCAGGACTGATGAACAGGATATCATCATCAGGTGAGTCACTGTGGAAAAGATGGAAGCTGGCAATTAACCAACAACTGAGCGGCCTGAGCCCAGCCCTTACACAAACACTGAAATCTGAAGTTTGAAGAACGCTCCTTTTTTGTGCATTATAGACCTGTAAGGCCTGTGTTTCCAATCCTCAAAATGTGTTATTTTGTTATATAAACTCAGAAATCTTGGTTTGATTCAAAAGCCACCTCATACAACTTGCTTGGTTTGTAACATCAGGTACAAAATGTACTCCTTTCTTAGGGACCTCTATCCTATGCCCAGAGGGGTTGTAATTCTCACAAACAGATATTTTTGCAACCCTTGTATCTGCTTCTAGCTACAAAAAAAAACATCATAAGAGTTATGCAGTGTCACACTAAATTCTGCATGTTTATGGTCCACAGTCTTTACTCTTTCAGACCCAGCATTGGTGCAGACTGCTTTTCTCCTGTATAGTTTTTGAGAATGAGGAGTTTTTTTGCAAGGAAGTTCCACAGAATAAATTGGATTTGGCAGCCTCTTGATCCCAGACTGAGCACAAAACAAGGAATCAAGACATGCAATGTCTCAATTTAGATTAGAAATCTGCATATGGACAGAAAAGCAACCCAGGGTCCAAAGAGTACCACAAAAAACAAGGCACTGCACTAAACTAAACCAGACCTTTAAAACGGTCTGCTGTCTCTAACTCCTGCTGTTTTCAAACTACTGATGTGCACCTCTGTCCTGATGTAATCAAAATGTGCAAACTCCACAGAGTAGACTCGACAAAGCTGCTCAGTCTCTTAAAGTGGAGGTTCACCTAAAAAGTAATTTTTTAACATTAGATTAAGGCTCATTTTGTCAAGGGGAATCGGGTGTTTTTTTTTAAATCGAAGCTGTACTTACTGTTAGAGAGCGATCTTCTCCGCCGCTTCCGGGTATGGGCTGCGGGACTGGGCGTTCCTATTTGATTGACAGGCTTCCGACAGGCTTCCGACGGTCGCATACATCGCGTCACGATTTTCCGAAAGTAGCCGAACGTTGATGCGCAGGCGCCGTATAGAGCCGCACCGACATTCAGCTTCTTTTGGCTACTCGTGACGTGATGTATCTGACCGTCGGAAGCCTGTCGGAAGCCTGTCAATCAAATAGGAACGCCCAGTCCCGAAGACCATACCCGGAAGCGGCGGAGAAGATCTATCTCTAAAACGGTAAGTACTGCTTCGATTTAAAAAAAAAACACCCGATTCCCCTTGACAAAATGAGCCTCAATCTAATGTTAAAAAAAAAATTTCGGGTGAACTCCCGCTTTAAATACCCCACTAATTAGCATAATAGCTTACCTCTCTTAAATATGTTAATAGGAACATACCCAGTACCTCCAAAACATAGTCAGCAATAAAATATTACTCTGGTATCAGGTTTTATTTTTTTGTGATAATATTCTTTCAGTTTGGTATATGCCAAAAGTAGGGGAGATTGTACTGGCATCATTATACAGTAAATGGGTGAGCACAATGAATTCCAAACAGTGGCCAGTGTAAAGTCTGTAAAAAACTACTTTACAAACAAGACTGCTCTCCCTTGAGTGTGACAGCCCATTAAATATGGTACTCAGGGAACAGATTCTCAGTCATCATTTGACAAGAAGAAAAAAGTCTACTTGGAGCAAAGCAAGGCTTTTTAACCTCCTGATAAAATCCATCAGAACAATTGGACAGCCATTAAAATCTGGAACTGTACCAATAAACTCAGACACCTAGTTAGCTCACTTGTGGTCTGTGCCAATTGTTGAAGGACAGCCTGCTGTGATATGCTGCAAGCAAGCAGTGGAAAACTATAATCTATAGAATTCTATGATATCACACTGAATGCTGTCACTGACCTGAGCAATACACTGTAATCAGCAAGGACCTTGCAAGTCTGCATGCTGTTAGTTTTGAAACTTTTATTTCTCAAAAGCAAAACTGTTTTTATCTACGATTTTCTAGTGAAAATGTTTTGTATCATTTTTTATATAGACAATTTTCAACAAAACCCCATGGGAACAGCTAAATAAAATATATGTTTTGAAATAATTTACATTTAAATTATTTGTAAATCTTTTCCCCATCTTTTGGCATTCATACACTTTCCATACTGCACAGCCTAAATTATTACACTACATAGTATTTATTTATATGTTTCTTTGTTTTTTTTTTGCACCACATTGCACTGTGTTGTTATTATGTGCTGTAGCATGTTAGTATGAAGCACTCAGTTCATAGGTATCACTTCTATGAATTTTTGGCCTATGCCCTATTTTTATTTAAGTAGGATAATTCTTTAAATGATTGTAATCCAAAAGTTATGGTCAGTGAGTGGTCAATTTTTTGGTTATAGGCTTCTATGTCATTGAAGCTGGGCACATGTTACAGCGAAATTCCAGGAAAATGTCTAAGTACACAGTTGAAAAACACAAAGGATCTAATAAAGAAATAAAGATTTTTAATTTCTAATACCCAATCATGTGAAAGGAAAATGAGAAAAAACAGGATATGTGCTAGGACAGGATTGGATAGTCAACCTGAACATAGATTCCTCTTATTTACTAACACTCACTTTGTAAATGAACAGCCATTACTCCTACTAATTACGGTAACCACTTGCCGACCAGTCGCCGTCATTATACTGTGGCAGGTCGGAACATACCTGCAAACTGTCTTAGCTGTATGTCGGCTCCTTTAAGTGGAAAAAGCAGGTGCGTGCGCCCGTTGCACTGCGGGGGTGCCGATGGTGACCGCCGGTCACGTGCGATAGCAGGCACGAGAGCCACAACAAGGACGTGTGTGTGTAAACATACAAATCCCTGTTCTGTGAGGAGAGGAGAGACAGATTGTGCGTTTCTACTAGCTAGGAACAACTATCTGTCATCTCCTCTAGTCACTCCCATCCCCTTACAGTTAGAACACACATGAGGGAACACAGTTAACCCCTTGATCACCCCCTGAAGAGGTGATACCGCTCTGAAAAATCTGCTGATCCCTTGAGTGGCTCCCGCCCTACCGAGGCCGACAGGTGCTGGCTCTGCACAAATGGGATTAAATGGTTTCAAAAATTCTAGTTTCATACCCACTTTCTCCACACCCTACAGCAGTGAGTTCCACAAAGTTAAAAATATTGTCACTAAATACCTTTCGATCTTGTCACATGACCCCATTTTCTCCAAAATCTTAACTAAAGGCATCCGTACTGTATTTAAAAAAGCTCCATCTCTCAGCAGCCTATTATCACCTAGTCTATTTTGTAGTAGGCCCACCTCAACTAATTGGCTGTCCTTCAATGGAACCTTTAAATGTGGTGGCCGAAACTGCAATTATTGTCCCTTTATTTTAAGAGGAGACACTGTCACCTCTACTTCGACAGGTAAATTGCACAAGATAGATTCCTTTATTAATTGCAATACTCGTTATGTCGTATATGTGATCACATGCACTATCTGCTCTGTACAGTAGGTCAGCAGGACTACCAGAAGACTTAAGGACCGCCTCTATGATCACCTATATGACATTGATAAGGACCATGCGACCAATGTCGCAAGACACTGGAAGAATTTCCATCAAAAGGACACCTCCAGTTTGGTCACTCAAGGGATAGACAGAATTGTGAAACCAGTTGGAGGTGGTGACAAATTCAATATTCTGTGCAGACAGGAAGTCCGATGGATTTTCATTTTGAACTCTAGATGCCCCTCGGGGCTCAACTTTGAGTGGGATGTATCCCACTTCTATTAAACAGGTTGGGGTCCTTTGTAACCTCATTTACATGACTGTGTTTTTCCCTGGATATACGCAGATGTGCATTATTGCAGCGGAAGAGCTGATCCAAAAGCAGTGCAGTCAAAAATAGAAAGTGAACACTAGGACAAAAAAATGGATAACATGTTTTACATCATGAGATGCTTACTCATAGCTCACGTCGTTTAACGGAGTGCGGCAGTCCAGGATTTCTTTCTAATCCCTTGATCGCCCCCTACTGTTAACTCCTTCCCTGCTTGTGACATTTACACAGTAATCAGTGCATTTATATAGCACTGATCGCTGTATAATTGTCAATGGTCCCAAAAATATGTCCGATCTGTCCGCCATAATGTCGCAGTCCCGATAAAAATGCTGATCACCGCCATTACTAGTAACAAAATTAAAATAATTATAAGAATGCCATAAATCTTTCCCTTATTTTGTAGATGCTATAAATTTTGCGCAAACCAATCACTATACGCTTATTGCAATTTTTATTACCAAAAATATGTAAAAGAATACATATCGGCCTAAACTGAAGAAAATTTTGTATTTTTAAAAAAATAAATACATTTGGGATATTTATTATAGCAAAAAGTTAAAAATATTGTGTTTTTCTTTTAAATTTTCACTCTTTTTTTGTTTATAGTGCAAAAAATAAATACTGCAGAGATGATCAAATACCACCAAAAGAAATCTCTATTTGTGGGATAAATAAGGACATACATTTTGTTTGGGTACAGCGTCGCATGGCCGCACAATCTTCAGATAAATTGACACAGTGCCGTATAGCAAAAAATGGCCTGGTCATTAAGCTGCCAAATCTTCTGGGGCTAACGAGGTTAAAGTGGTTTTAAAGGCTAAAGTTTTTTTAATCTTAATGCATTCTCTGCATTAAGGTAAGAAACCTTTTAGGTGCAGCTCCCCCCATCCCCAAAACCCCCTGAATACTTATCTGACAGAATCTTGGCCCAGCGCTTTGCACAAGAGCCGTGACTCTCTCCTCTCCTTGCCTCCTCACTGGGCTCTGTGAGGGCAGCAGGAGCCCAGATTGTATATGTGTGTCAATAGACACAAACAGTGCAGCTCTGGATCGACCCCGCACAAGTATCCTCCCTAGCAAGCGACTAGCTGGAAGGAGTACTTGAAGGGGGGACGGAGCGCTGCAGATGACCCGAGAAGAAGAGGATTGGGGCTGATCTGTGCAAAACCATTGCACAGAGCAGGTAACTATAAAATGTTTGTTATTTTAGGAAAAAAAACTTTAATATCACTTTAATTCAGCCAAAGTCTATTTTGATTGCTGAAAGTAATTGTGATATCTCCATTTAATTTTATGTTTGTATACACCTATGCCAGAAGCACAGGCAGAAGGGTGGAAACACTTTCTCTATTAGAGTTATTGGCTAGAAATACGTGGGGGGCGTGGCTTGGCGCGCAGCGTGGATGGCCGCAGTATAGAGGAGCTCCGGCATCCAGGGAGACCGTGTACGATTACAACCCAGTGAGAAGCTGACTATGTCCACCCTTATCAAGAAGGGACTCCACAATCGCTCTCTGCACTCGATGGGCACCCCAAAAAGTAAGCTGTCCCCAGCTAACTTGAGCAAATACCACTACAACGGAAGCAGCAAGGGCTCCAAGATGGTGCCGACTCACAGTCCTGACAGAGGGGAAGAAATGGAAGATGACGAGATCTCCTTACCAGCTTCAGAAGAGTCATCCAGAGGTAACATTCCTAATGATCACCCCCTGAACTATGCCATAATGATGCCGCGTACACACGGTAATTTTTTTGTGATGAAAAAAAACGTAATTTTTTAAAAAAACTTCATTTAAAATGACCGTGTGTGGGGAAAACGTTGTTTTATGTCTTCTGAAAAACGACAAAAAAAAATTTGAACATGCTTCAATTTTTTATGTCGTTTTTCAAAACGTCGTTTTTTGTGTCATTTAAAATGATAGTGTGTGGGTAAAACGACGTTTAAAACAACGTTTTTAAACCCGCGCATGCTCAGAAGCAAGTTATGACGCAAGCTTGAATGGAACAGAGTGCTGTCATACGTGCTAAACGTAACCCCGCTTTGCTAGAGCATTTTGAAAAAACTATGGTGTGTAGGCAACGTTGTTTTTTAAAATGAAGTTTGAAAAACGTTGTTTTGTTTCATGATAAAAAACGTTTTATTTCATCACAAAAAACGACCGTGTGTACGCGGCATAAGTCTGAGCTGCTGAGACTGTCAGAGCAAATGGCGGTTAATGACAGAGCTGGCAAACGGAGAGACAGGGTGCTAATAAGGCTAGATGACATAGCGATCGATCACTCTAACCACCTAATAGCCATAAATAGGCATTTAGAGGACCTCGACAACAGAGGCAGAAGAAACAACATTAGAGTGAGGTGGGTACCTGAGTCTATCGCCCCGGATCAGATCAAGCCCACACTCACCTCCATCTTCAATGGCCTCATGGATAGGCCTGAAGCCTCGCCTATCGAGTTTGATAGGGCTCACAGAGCTCTCAGGCCCAAAGCCCCTGATGATAGCCCCCCGAGAGACATAATTTGCTGCCTCCCAAACTTCAATCTTAAGGAAGAAATCCTGCAGAAAGTGCGACAGAGCGATCAGATCATTTTTAATAAGGCTGAAATTCAACTTTTTCAGGACTTATCCCCTATCACGCTGAAAAACAGGAGAGCCCTGCGTCCATTACTTGAAGTGCTCAAAAGCAAGGGTATTACCTATAGATGGAAATTTCCATTCGCCTTACAGGCCACTGATAATGGCAGGCAATACATGCTTAAAACTCCAGAAGATCTGCTGAAGTTTTGTGAATGCTTACAGATCGCTCCGGTGGATCTGCCTGAATGGTACGCTGAATTCCACCTACCACCAGAAGTTAACAACCTTCCACCTAAACAAGGTTCATCTCCTGCCAAGTCACCCTTCAGACAGGGCAACCCCAGAAGAAATGCTAACAGGAGCAACTACAACTCCCCGGCAGCTAAAAGCCCTAGACTTGGGGATCCCAGATAAAGGTCCTCTATTTTTGATGCTACACTTTACATTTTTCTGTTACCCTAAGGAAGGCTCCACTGTTACACCTTGTTTTTTTTTCAACGATATGACCTCCTTGGGTTAAAACCTTGTTGTGCAAGGTTTGTTTTTCAATTGGAAACTAATGCAATCCTGACGGGTTATTCTTTCCAGCAGGATTCTCACCCGCAGATTTTGTTGTTCTCATGCTGATCCTAGACCTACTTGAATGAATCTAACCTGCAGCCGGCTATGATGACTGTTCTTTCTAAGCCGTTTTCTGGTAAAGTACTCTTGGTTTTTCCCTGTTCAACCTGCTTTAAGGGACATCTCCTCAAAGCAGTCAAACGCTCTCTTGCATGTAAATATCCTCTCAATCTATATGCTGGAGGCTTCATTTTATTTTGACCTATTATAGTCCTCTTTGTATTTGATTTATAGGTATTGCAAATTCTAAATGTTATACTTATTATCTTTATTACGGGTTGTAATAATTACATGCTGTTTATACCCTACTCTCAATGGTATCCCTGGATTCCTCGTTTCTTAAAGAATATCCCTATACACTTACCTGAGCCACACATATTTATACTGGCTCCTCCCACCCACCCCCAAGAGGCGTTTTAGGTGATTACTCTGTAACACCTTTTAGCTCTGCGCTTTTAGCTCTAGTCTCACACTCAGTGCGCTTACTCTTCATTAATCTTCTTTATAATCTTCTCTTCTATATTTTCTCTCTTTCTTTCACTGGTTTTCCCCCCAGTTATACACGTGCATATCACCCAAAATGGCATACTCCCACTTGGGCAAATCACCCACGTTCATTTCACTTAATGTTAATAATCTCAATGTCCCTGAAAAATGCACAAAACTTTTGAGAGAACTCAAGAAGGCTAACCCGTCTATAGTTTTTCATTCAGGAGACACACTTTAAAGGCCAAAACATCCCGAAGCTCACTGACAACCTCTTTATCAAGGCATATCACGCTACAAACCCCTTGGCAAAAACCAAGGGGGCCTCCATTCTCCTAAACAAGCATTCACCATTCGAATTGTCAAGCCAGTTGCATATCACATTTTGCAACAAAATCATATCAGAACTAAAATGGTTCGCTGAGGGCTGTATCATCTTGGGAGGGGACTTCAACATCCCTTTCTCACCTCCTCAAGACACTTCTAATGGTCATTCCCATGTCTCCTATAAGATCCTGAAACGGATTAAGAGCCTGTTGCAATCACTCATGCTAGTTGACTCGTACTCTAGGTTAGACTTGATCTTTATTTCCCAAAGAAACTTGAACACTTTATCTAAGGCAGAAATTGGGAAATTGGTATTATAGCACTCTCTGACCACGCTCCTGTAGCTGTGACATTGTCCCTGAGCCCAAAACAGAGATCCCCTTTCAACTGGAGGCTCAACGCGAATTTTAGACCCATTTCACTTTTAAATGTGGACATCAACATTTTTGCAAAAATACTGGCCAACAGTCTTAAACCCCTCCTCCCAACAATCATAGGACCTGAACAGGTAGGCTTTATGCCGGGAAGGGAGGCTAGGGACAACATTACCAAATCACTGAATCTCATTCACCACGCAAGAAACACGAAAATGGAGGTCCTTCTCCTGTCTACTGATGCGGAGAAGGCCTTTGATAGGGTTTCCTGGGAATATATGTTTGCAACGTGCTCCCACATTGGACTGAGGGGAAACATGCTAAATTGGATCAAAGCCCTTTATCAGAACCCCACTGCACAAATTAAAATTAATTCTACCCTCTCTGAATCCATAAACATCTGGAATGGTACCCGCCAGGGATGTCCCCTGTCCCCTTTGCTTTTCATCTTATCGCTAGAACCCCTTATTAGTACAATTAACTTATCACCAGCGATCAGAGGCTTCATGGTGCGGGACAGAGAATTTAAATTAGCTGCCTATGCTGACGACCTGCTATTTTTCATCACCCACCCTTACATCTCCATGCCCAATCTCACTAAGGCCTTCAAAACATTTGGCTTCATTTCGAATTTTAAGATCAATCAAGCCAAATCTGAAGCGCGTAACCTCACTCTTTCACCTGACAAATATGACTCTCTCAAAAATAATTACAAATTCAAATGGGAAAAGGAATCTCTTAAGTACCTAGGGGTTAAACTTACGCCCAACACAGACTCATTATACAAGACCAATACAAGACCAATTCCCTGCCCTTGCTAGACTCCATCTCTAGAGATCTGAAGAGATGGACTCTTCTCCTGGTTTTGGAGGGCCGCCGTTTTAAAAATGACGGTACTCCCAAGACTGCTATTTTTTTTATGTTCTCCCAGTTCACACCCCAAATTCCTTTTTAACTAAACTTCAGAAAGCCCAGAGTGGGTTCCTTTGGGCAAACAAAAAATCTAGGATATCTATGAAGATTCTTACACTCCCTAAAAGCAAAGGAGGTATCAGCCTCCCAGACTATAAAAAATATTATTATGCCTCTCACATCACGAGGGTGATTGATTGGCACTGCCACGGTTCAAATAAAGATTGGGTTCAACTGGAACTCGACCACTCATCTCAATCCCTACTATACTACCCTTGGAACTTACATTCTAAATCTCCTAGGAACTCTTCCCACCCCCTTAGAACACTTTAGAGATATGGCATAAGATAGCCCACCCTTTTGGCCTAGCCACATTGCCAGGCCCTTTGACCCCAATTGAGGTAAACCCTGACTTCTTACCTGGCATGAATCAAAAAACCCTCCCATCCCCTGGCCCCGCAAAAAAAAATTGGGTCGCCCATTGTATGTCGGGCAACTTGGTCAAATCACTCCCATCCCTTAAAGCTGAATATGGAGACTCATCCCAAACCCTTGGTTCTATCTACAATTGAGGGACTTTCTTGTCAATAGTAAACATAAAACATCGTACTTCCAAAGAATGACTCCCCTTGAAGATACTTGCTTCCAGAGGTCACCGGTCCTAAAAACGACATCCTTAGCCTATGCCTGGCTGTGCTCTTATGATACAAAGGACGCTAACCGACATAAAGAGAAGTGGGAGAGGGATCTTGGACACCAAATTAATGAGCGCCAATGGGAAAGGGCCTGTATATTCGCACACAACTGTTCATTGAGCTCCAAGCACCAAGAAACCTCTTATAAGTTACTAACACAATGGTACGTGATCCCATTAAAAGCTAATAGATGGTCTCTGACAATCTCTGACACATGTTGGCACTGCACTGCAGATGTTGGTACTTTCCTGCACATTTGGTGGGAGTGCCCTTAAATACACGGTTTTTGGGAAGAAATCTCCAAATGGATTAAGCACATTACTGATACTAAGATAACTCTAGACGCAGCTGCTTGCTTGCTACACATCAATTCCTTTTCAGTACAAAAATACAAAAAGTCTCTAACCAGACACTTGCCTACTGCAGCGAAATCATTAGTTCCGCTGCATTGGAAATCTAACCGTGTCCCAACCGTCAGAGATTGGCTGGAAAAGGTCTGTTACACTTACAAAATGGAAGAATTAATTGCTATGAAAAATTAATGCAGCACCAACTTTGAAACTTGGCAACCTTGGGTCTCTTTCACTTACTCAAAAGAATATGGGCCCCTAGCCGCTTACTAGATCTCTCTTCTCCTGATTTGTGCCTTTTACTTGCCTTAAGCGTTTCCTTTGTGATATGTGCCTCTGAATGTTTTAAATGGGAATTGACATTGCATAACTGATTATATGCCTCTCTCTGTGTATTTCTGGTCTCCATCATCACTAGTTATCTCTTACTCCCTCCCCCCCATCCTACCCCCCTCCCCTTCCTCCCTTCATTCACTTCTCCTACTTTTCCCCCTGTCTACTCTTTACATTACTCCCTCTCAATCTCTTTCTTTAAATATGCCTTTTAATTCTATTGAATTTAATCACTTAAGATAAACTTCATTTGTTTGGCATGTCTGTTAACTGATTAATACTTGTTATATGTTCTACAAGTACACATACTGTTTACTGTATTTTTCAAATATCCTTTAATAAACCTTGGATTGTGAAAAAAAAAAAAAAAAGAAATACATTATCGTGAGATTACATTTAAAGTTTGGCTGTATTTTTATTAAATAAATTAAAGGCCCTCCCCCTCTAAAAAAAACAAAAAAAACAGAACACAAAACAACAGCTCTACAACACTCCTCAAATGCAGTGTGGACATGTTTTCCACTTGGCCTGGGTTTGCAGTCCATGAAGATGCTCTGGTAAACCCACCCCAATAGAATAGAGCTGAGACAGCACATTTTTTGTGAAAGTACAAATACGCTTTAATATGTGATTATTTCCTTACTTTCCTTGTATGTGCTTTCTTCATTTAAGAACATGAGAAATATGAGGCCATGAAATATAGTACATACAGGTGTGCGTTGGATAATTTATACTTGGTTTGTGACACCAATGGCTTTTAAATGTAACTGAATTAAATAAAGCAAATACCTGATTCTTCATTTTATCTCTCTCAGGCTGGGAACAATTCTGTATGTGTTTTATTACTGCTATTCCAATTACAGAAAAGAGGCACAAATGCAAGTTATTTCTCTAAATGAGGACATACAGAGAAGGGTATATATTTATAAGACTCAGGGCCTAAGCAATTAAAAATATGAAGTTTAATTAGGAACATCGTGATTTATTTGGACGAACATTTATAAAGTTTAAACGACACACACACAGGGTTATACGCTAAATCAGTATAATCAATTTGTGTGTTAAAAAAAATTCATGACCTGTTGGTCACCATTTTAGTTCTCTTTTTTTTAGGTTTATTAAAATGGAGCTGATTTTAAAATTATAATTAATTTCTTTCCATTATCAATACATGCTGTCATCTAAGATAACCCTTGTTTTACACAAACCTGCGACGCAGTGCCGTATCGCAAAAAGTGCTCTGGTCAGGAAGGGGGTAAATCCTTCCGGGGCTGAAGTGGTTAAAGAACTGGATCAACTTGCATAAAAATATGTAGATATAGAAAAACATTTTTCTATGTAAACCCTTTTCATTAGGAAAACAAATTATTTTATTTTAAAGGAGTTGTAAATTAAACATTTTTTTCACCTTAATGCAATCTGTGCATTAAGGTGAAAACACATCTGGTGTTGCCGCCCCCCCCCCCCCGAGCCCCCGTTTTACTTACCTGCCCCTTCGAAAGTCCCGCGCGCTCCCGATATCCTCTTTGCCGCTCAGCCTGGCCGCTGATTGGCTAGAACAGATGGATTGAGAGCAGCGCAGCCATTGGCTGGCGCTGCTGTCAATCACATCCAGTGATGCGGCGCACCGAGGGGCAGGGCCGAGTGATACAGCAAACGGTTATGGCCGCTCGCTGTATCACGGGAGCGTGCTTGCAATTACTGACCACCATGCGAGCTCTCTCATGACTGTGGTGAGTAATTGCGGGAAGGACCAGAGACAGCCGCCGAGAGAACCCAGAAGACGTGGATCGCGGCGACTCTGTGCAAAACGAACTGCACAGTGGAGATAAAAGTATGACATGTTTGTTATTTTAAAGGAATTTATTTTTTCCTTTACAAACCCTTTAAATTGGCACTCCTGCCATTAACACACATTCCTAGGGAGATTTACTAAAACTGGTGCATTCAGAATCTGGATCAGTTTCTAACTTAAGCTTGTTAAGTTAAAGTGGTTTTTAAATGACTGGTCCCTACAATTCACTCTGTTAGATGACAACATATGCCCCACTGTAAGTCTTTTATTAAAAAAAATAAGCAGATTTCTACCTTATATCAGAGCGTCTCCCTGCGCTCATGTGACTGCTCATCACTCTCCTCTTCCAGTTTGACAGCTACAGTGGGAGGGGCCGAGAACTCCCACTGACATCAACAGGGAGGAGGGGAGGAGAGAGGCGAGGAGTTACGTGAGTGCTGGGAGACTCTCTGATATAAGGTAGAAAGCAGCTTTTTTTTTAAATAAAGGACATACAGTGAGGCACGTGGTGTTATCTAACAAAATTGATTGTACGGAGATGACACTGTTATTTTAGCAACAGGAGGGGAGAATCATGGAGCAGATCAGAGCTGACAGGCAGGGAGGGGGGGATCGGGCAAGAGAGAAGACACAGCAGATGATGGAAGCATGTAAACTAATCACAGTGTCAGGGCTCAGCAGCCATGATAAACTGTGGTCAGTTTACAGGGGGAGGTCAGAACCAGGCAGAATAAAACAGTTATTTGAGTTGATACAAAGAGGCAAATTACACAGCACATGCACTGTGCTGTATAACATGCTTTAAAGGAACAGGATCCATTTTTTTTAGGGTTACAAACACTTTAAGCTTTGACAAAAAACATGGAAGCTGATTGGTTTCTCTGCAGATCTTCACCAGATTTTGCACTCTCCAGTATTAGTAAATCTCCCCCTTGTGTCTTAGGCTCACAACTACTGAGCAGTGTTGTCACCATAAGATGGGGAATAGGTTAAAGCTGCGTTTCAACTTTCTTTTCAATAGAACTGAATGTAATGATCAATCCCAGCAAAGATCATACCACTGTACCATGTTACTCTGTTGTCTGCATGCCCGCTGATAGAAATCATGGGGCCCCGTACAGCCTACCTGGCGGGGCCCCCTTCAGCTCCACCCCTTGTCCCTCCTTCAGCCCCACCCTGGCTCTGCCCCTGGCCCCTCCCCAGATGCCATATTGTGCTGCAGACAGTGCCACACAATCCATGCCGCCTGCCAATGCTGTAATGTGCTGCAGACAATGCCACCCATGACGCTAATGCCATAACACATGTGCTGCCTGCTGACAGTGACACCAATGCCACCAATGCCATATTGTGCTGTAGACAGTGCTCACTATGCCACCAATGGCATAATGCCATTGACGGCATGAGTGGCACTGTCTCTGCAGGCAGCACATGCGTTATGGCATTAGCGTCATGGGTGGCACTGTCTGCAGCACATTACAGCATTGGCGGCATGAGTGGCACTGTCTCTGCATGCAGCACATGCGTTATGGCCCATAACGCATGTGCTACCTGCAGACAGTGCCACCCATGCGGCCAATGCCATATTGTGCTGCAGACACTGCCACCCATGCTGCTAATGGCATAATTCTACTGGCAGCATGGGTGGCACTGTCTCTGCAGGCAGCACATGTGTTATGACATTAGCGGCATGGGTGGCACTGTCTGCAGCACATTACGGCATTGGTGGCACTGTCTCCCATGCCGCAATGTGCTGCAGACAGTGCCACCCATGACGCTAATGCCATAATGCATGTGCTACCTGCTGACAGTGCCATATTGTGCTTCAGACACTGCCACCCATGCTGCCATTCTCTGCAGGCAGCACATGCGTTATGGCATTATTGTCATGGGTGGCACTGTCTGCAGCACATTACGGCATAAGCGATTTGGCGGCATGGGTGGCACTGTCTCTGCAGGCAGAACGTGTTATGGGCATACAAAGCCACCCATGCCACAATGTATATGTGCCATTAACAGAAACAATGCAAATAGCAGAGTAATGCAGTGTTACTAGAGGTGCCATGCTACAAAAAAACTGTGGTAGTGGATCATGAAGCCAACCCCCCCCCCCAAGCAAGCACACACCTGACCTGTGTAATTGTTGGCTGGGCCCAAGGAGTCACTTATTCCTGGTGATCCTGCTGCTGCCTGGACACGCTGGCCGGGACTTGAGCCAGCATGGCATGAGAAGCGGGCGCGGATGAGGTATTCTTCCGCGCCCGAAATACGAGAAATAGTCCCTCCCCTGCCGCGGTCGCCACTTAAGGGTCAACATAGCAAATAAAAAATAAAAAAAACGTAAAATGTACGGACGGGGGGGGGGGGGGCCTCTTTGGTGTTATGGGGTTGGGGGGCGGTTAAACGGCTGTTTGGCTGATCGGTCATTTTTTTTTCAGGTTGCCGAGCCCTCCTGCTGGCCGGGCCGGTACAACTGGGCCAGTTGTACTGGCCTATCAGCGGCCCTGGCAGGCCCCCTGATATTCTGGGTTTAGTTGTGGCTTTGTATCATGTGACACTATGTATATCCGGCTGATAGACTCTGTAAATGATGAGACTTTCTTCACAGCTCTGATGGTGGGTGGGATGGAATACAACTTAATTAGCATTAAATCCTGCCCAGCCACACCTACAGAAAGAGTCCAAACCTTCCACGTCACAGATAACAGCATCATTGAAGAAGCCACAGCCTTTTTTGAAAGCTAGCTGTGTGGCTGCTGGGCAGGATTGAATGGATCACAATTAGAAATTAATTAATTAAATTAACTATGCCAATCGGTGCGAACAGAGAGAGTCCCACCCCTCAGATGCCACTTTCCCCAAGCCCTGTTCTCTGTGAAGTGATTCACTTACATATAAAGGAAACACCTTTATAATTAACTCCCATAGCCCGTCCTTGCATTAAGCCATTGTTTTTTGGTATGTTGCAGGACAGGAATGACACGGGAGGTTTGACACCTTAACAGAAACACCCACAGTAACCCTAGGACCTACACACATCAACTCGATAAAACTGGTGCAAGTGACTCCAATATGGGACATATAGTATCAGGACCGAAAAAGGAAGGAAACAGGAAACAGAAACAGTCAGAGAACTTAGGAATTACGCCAGGAGGAGGAGTGACATCACAGACACAGAAACCTGCTGTATACAGCTAAAGGAGGTAAGTTACACATAAACTGACAGTGTTGGATTTCCACACATACACAATGCATCTGTTGTTTTGGGGAGGACAAACTGGAGTTCTTCTTTAACCACTTGCCGACCGCCGCAAGTAGATATACGTCAGCAGAATGGCTCCTGTGCGCAAAGCAACGTACAAAGCTGCGAGCTCTGTGACCGTGCCTGCGGGACCCGCGGACTCGATGTCCGCCGGTGTCCCGCGAACATGTTATGGAGCTGCAGAACAGGGGGATGCCTGTGTAAACAAGACATTTCCCTGTTCTGCCTTGTGACAGGCACTGATCTACTGCTTCCTGTAATTGGGAACAGTGATCAATGTTGTGTCACATGTAGTCCAGCCCCCACACAGTTAGAATCACTCCCTAGGACACACGTAACCCCTTCCTCACCCCCTAGTGGATAACCTCTTCCCTTCCAGTCTCATTTACACAGTAATCAGTGCATTTGTATAGCACTGATCGCTGTATAAATGACAATAGTCCCAAAATAGCGTCAAAAGTGTCAGATGGGTCCGCCATAATGTCGCAGTCACAATAAAAATCGTGGATCGCCGCCATTTCTAATAAAAAAAAAATAATAAAAATGCCATAAAACTATTCTTAGCCAGTCTTGTGATTCAGGTACCCCCTGCCATGGCACAGCATGGTAAGGTCTCCGATCTCACTGTTATCTATTTTATTTATTCAATACAGCATTGTGACCAAAGCTGGCCATACTTTATACAATTTTCTTATTTAATTTTCTTTAGATTTGCTTTCAACTATGTAGTGCAAGGGCCTGTCTGATTGCATGCAAACGGAATGTTTTTAGGATTGACTTCATATTATATCATTTTGGTAAATCTAAAGGAAATTTAGGGCAATGAAGGAACATCACCATACTCATAAGTAGGGATGAGCCGAACACCCCCCAGTTCGGTTCACAGCAGAACATGCGAACAGGCAAAGAATTTGTCGAACATGTGAACACTGTTTAACCACTTAACGACCCCTTCACGCCAATATACGTCGGCAGAATGGCACAGCTGGGCACATCAACGTATAGGTACGTTGTCCTTTAAGCCCAGCCGTGGGGTCGTGGGCGCGCGCCCGCAACCCAGTCCG